>NC_051135.1:4831109-4958214 GCF_014839805.1 Manduca sexta | reverse complement strand
TCCAGGTAAAGGCCTCCTGCCTCACACTTAAAACAATAAATAATTATTAATTAACGTAATTTAGGATTTTGAATAACAACATACTATTTGACACTGTGTTATCCTTACACAATTTATGTATAAATACACTGATTACTAAATCAGTGACAGCGAAATAAACGTTATTAATACCTTCCTACGGTAGTTAAGTGGAGCGATGTATAGACACGAAGAAAAGCGCAATTCATCGTTTAACACGTATTCCGCTCCCTTCCGGTCGCATTGTGAGTAGAGCCGATAATCCGGTGTCGCCTAACGGTCACTACCGGCACCGGAATTTTCCGGACTGATTCAACGGTCGCCTGACAACACTACCTTTGGAAACTGGATGTGTCTATCTTGGAATAATTTTATGATGGATAGATACAGTTATACGACGTGTTCATTTAATAAATGTTCTTTTTTCAAGATCTTTGATGTTAGCGTCTCTTGGTATTTCATATACTTGTGTATAATATATAACGTAACTAATAACATAAACAGCTATGTATTATTTAAATAAAAAACTATTAAAATAGCTCGCAATTTCCACTGTAACAAATTAATTTAGATGGCCATAGTTGGTTGTTAAATTTAGTGATCGAGTCTAAATAACAATGCCAATACAATATTAACATGTAGCGTGTATTTGAATAACTAATACAATGCAGCTCAATATTTGTCCGAACTAATAACCCGCGCATCGTTCGGCCAATACCGGCGCCGCAATTTTCCGGTCGATCAGAATTTCGCTAGATATGAAAATGATGCGTATTTTAAAGCGGAGCACAATTGGATTTATCTGATGGTTATTGTTAACGAAACCGATATGGATATGATGGGTGATGTGACCGGAAATTTCCGGATAAAATTAGTGACGGGATATTTCTAACGTTTGGACAGAGAAGTAAAATTTACTTGGATTTATACTTCATCGATAATTGTGTAACCATGTTAGCGGACATTACTTTGGACCTTTGTTCTTTCGAATATAGGGACATTGGATTCCTAAAAGTGAGATCGATTTGCTAGATGAGACACCAGTTTCCTTGACAGCTTTAACTTATGACGGTATGCATAAAACACAACCCAAAATAGTTAATGAATAGGCCAATATACTACAAACAAGAATTTCTACATTTATAGTTTAATACTTCTGGTATGTTTGACAAAAAAACATTTTTTTTTAGTATAGTAGATATTATTTCACAATATATGATACAAAATCCCACTAGTATATGTCAACTATCAGATGGTGTCGAGCTTCTGAAATCCTTTATGGACAGGTAGGTACTGGATAAAAACCCAAAAAAAATCTTTTTCTCCAAAAATAACACTGGTTCAATAAATATGGATTGACTGGATTAGCCACGTGATGTTTGTTGGTATGATTTATTCGGGCATAGGTCGCAACTGCTGCTTTTTCGCCATGCATACAATCGCTACCCTCAATATATATCCACGTAATATTTTATGTTAGTTGTGGTTACCTGTAACTGGGTAGTTTAAGTGTTTGCTTTCTTTTGTTCTTAATGTACCCGGCGATCCAATAAAATAAATAAATATAATTATTTTATTTTTATTTAGCAAACCAACAGTACAAATTACATAAATATTTTTTACAACATGACTAACAAACAATAAGGTACAATGTAATCATACAAATCAACGGCATGCTTTACTTTATCAGCGTGGCCGTAAACTACACTGGCTTATCTATTGAAGCAATATCACAGCGACAGTAGCAAAGAGGAGGGAGCAGGGAGCATCCAACAAAAGGCACGAATTACCAGCAGATTAAATTATCGTGGAAGGGTGTTGAGTTATGAGCGAAGCGACGGAAACTCATTTTGTAGGTGAATTGCACAATATTCACCGGCGGGACTGCGGCGCGACGCCTTGCTTACATGTTTTATATGAGAAGTGTCTGTAATATTCATTACTCTGTAATTCAATCTATTTATCAAAGCAGATTATTATTTGTGTTTGTTGTTTTAATTTAATCTTATGGCAAATAAAGATGCAATATAATAAATACTGGATGACGAGGGAAGCTAGTGGCAAACCGGCTAATAAGGTCTATCGTAGAAACAGCTATAACTTTAATATCATATTAGATTACTCCATTACACTCATTACTTCAGCAGATGCTAAGTCTTACAATGCCCACCAATAATTAGCTTCAGTCATATTCGGAACGGAAGACTTATTCAGCTAGGGAAACTAATCAAATTGTTAAAATATAATCTCATCAATACTCTCGCATACGAAAGACCTTGTAATACCCACAGCAGTCCCCAAAACTCCCGGATTGTTCAGTCCGGATCTAGTAATTCCGATGCTATTCGTGTAATCTGTCCATTAGTAATTTTGTCCGTCTGTGCATCGTGGGCGTCTAGACGTAGGGAAGTCGCCTTGTTTTCTTTATTGCACCCGCGTGGATTGAGGGAATTTACGTTTGTGCGTATCTGTCTTTTTTAGGTTTGGTTTGTTTAGTAGATTTTCCGGTCTGTCGCCGGTTTAGGGTTAAATATGACAGTATTAAACATGACGTGAATGTTTAACATAATCAGTCTTACCTATAAACTTGTTTTAACGTTAAGAGGTGGTTAAGAATTGCTTAAATGACTGTCAAAAATATTTCCTAGTTTAAACCTTGTTGAGAGGCAAGATGGCGGATTTTGATTTACAGATTGAGTAAATTTGTGTTTTAACTAAGCATAGCTTTGCGAAAGTTTTATAAGTAAGACTGAACGTGTTTACGATTATTTTGGTAAGTACAGTATTATAAACCTAAAAGAGAAGTTGCGATTCTTGACGGTTACTGAAATTATGTTGACTTGTATTATTAATTTATTGTTATTTTTTACATTACTGTTTTTAATTTATTGTTATTTATGAACAAACAAAATATAACAAGTAGGAACACATATGCAGTTAAATTATTACTACAATGTTAGTGCTTTGTAACTAATTTAAAACAAGACATTAAATAAATTATTATCACTATAAGGTCTTTCAATATGAATGTACATTGCAATCTTTATTAGCGTAAAGAGATTTTTTGAACCCAAAAACTGGAAATCAGCAAAATTCGTTATGAACACGTACTAACATAATACTGTAATTAAAATCAATCCAGGATAAGCCACACAATAGTTACATGGGAAACCATTACTAATTCTCAAATCAAGAATCAAACTTTCACCGTAAAATGTAGTACTAAGTTGCGGCCATAAAGCCAGCGTTTAACATTAATTGGTCCAGTCGAGATTAAACCGACGTAGCGTCGCGCTAAATAATACACAATACGACACCGGACAGTGGCAATCGGCGCGTCGACGCTACATCGCCGTGTTAACAACGCTTTTATTGGTATTAGGGACGGACAAGTGATGAGCGGTAGCGGTCTGGTGAATAAATTACACATCACGCCTTTATCAACGAAGGAGTAGGCAGAGGTGCAACCAGGTTACCCACTTACGCCTGTGTTCCAATCCAAGACATAGGGGCGAGCCTATCGCCATATCGGGCATAAATTCCAAACTCCCGGCCGTTATTGAGTGAAAAATACAGTATCACTACGCCCGACCTGAAATTCGCATCCAGGATTTCAGAGCGGTGTAGTACCAGGTACGCCATAAACTGCGCTACTGAGGAGTTTTTCTAACTAACCGTATAGGTGTAGGTACGAAGCTCTCTTGAGTTAATCGCGAAAAAAAATGCATATTATTTTTGAATATCCCTGTATAATATAATTTCCTGACTGAATTAGTACAAGGAAAAGTAGCCTATGAGACGTGGGTTCATAGCTAAGAACCCCAGATCGAGTATCAATATATTTATGCCTGTTTCATGGATCAAAACTTAGCAAATAGAGAAGCTTGTATTAAAAAATATATAAATTGTAGTAAAAATTCCATGAATCACTTATACCTTGCGCGGTTAATGTAATTCAAGTCGGAACAAAGTTATCAAATACCGAATCGCGTCCATTAACATTAATTGTCGCGGTATTAACAAGATCTGCATTTATTCGCGCCATATTGACTCTACGTTGCCTACATTTGCTCTACGATCGTGGATCGCGTGACACGGAGCTGTTGGAATTTTATTATAACAGTATTGGCGTTGTAGATTCGATTCCGGGTTCAAGGGCTATCGGATATTTATTTAAACGGAGTTTTGTTCTGTGGATTAATAAGTATCTGTTCTTTGAAACACAATACGAAAGTATGAAAGGTCATAAAATAAAAGCCATATTGTGTCAAATAAATTTAACTCTTAGGGATGATTTTTAAAACATTCTTTCTTAATGTTTATTTACATTAAGTGTGACAATTTTATGCTGACTTGTTATGCGCTGTATTTCAGTTTGTATCAGAAATGCATTAAATTTATTAATTATGTCAATTCTTAATTGCTGACTTTGAAACCATCACTCATAGTATAGCGCTTACCACATTCAGGTAAGCAACCGGCTTGTCTGGTAATACATAAAAAACAACAGACAAGTCCATATGACTTTCTGAACTATCTTTAATTGACATTAAAATATTTTAATGTTAAGTATATATATATGTCATATATATGTAATATATATGTAAGATAGTTCAGAAACAATTTTCTAAATTTTTCTTTGTGATTGTTAGTATTTGCCTCTTTGAAATACAAAACATACAGAAAGCGTATATATCCAGGGGTTTAGCCGCTAAGCTGTGCAGTATCTGCAACAGCGCGATAAACCAGTGCCCAGCGAGATTACCATTTAAATGGATGACCAGCTGCATATTAAGGAGCTGTTCGGGATAGTTGAGTTGTTTTTACATCAAGTAACACTAAGATCCTTTAATCGGCATCCTAATAAATGTATTATGCTAAAGTCTTACATAGAGAGAAATTAGAAGTGCTCATTTTATTGCATTTATAATGGCTTGATACAAAATCAGTTAATGCTAATCATTGTAATATAGTATTTATTGTAGACATTGGACATATTCGAAACGAATTGCAAGTTTTTGGATAACTACATATACTTGCAAAATTAAGGTGCAACGAGAAAGGGGGCAAGAGGTAGTCATTCAATACAGTCAACCTCCAGCACCTCTAATGCCGAATCTTATAATGGCAAATAAATTTATATTGGAAATTTCCAACAACTTAACTTATTATCAAGTATAACGTTTTACAGATTTCGCCGAACATAAAAGGCTTAACCAACCGTTACGTTTATCAGTTAATGTATTTTAAATAACCAATTTGAATGATTTATAAACATTGCTTTAATTAAACCAATAAACAGAAGCGACGTACGATTGGATTAATTAAAAATAATAAAAACATAAAGTCCGACATACACGGGCCCATTTGCATGGGACACTTCATAAACTCGTTTACCTTTTGGGGTCCTGCCCACGCCTTAATCCTGCCCTTTAACGCGAAATTAACCTCTACCACCCACGAATACAGCATGAAATACCATATCAGACATCCCTGATGATGTGTTCGAAAACCCGAAATATGAATTCGATTTAGAACGCGGGTTGTTAGCGAAAATGAGCCGTGTTACGTCGTGGTAGAATGGTAGGATTAATTGGTTTTTGGTAGAATTATGTTGGCAGCGCCGAGCCGAACAGTTAGTGTTGCCAGTGGAGTGCAGTGCAAATTTACCGAGCTCCTTGTGCGGTGCGTTCGTTTATTTGTTACGAATGCGAAGATGCTTTGATTTCGTTTTGTTGACGTTTCTATACTGTCTTTGTTATCTTTGTTTGGTTTTTGTCAAGTTTTACAACACTTTGTGTTGCAAAAGCAGTGTAGCAAGAGTTCTCTTTACAATTGTATTGTGGAGATGAAGATTTCTATATAGAGTAAAACTATAATTATTCAAGTCGCGTTGTAGATAGGTATTTGTCACGGTAAACGACTAAACATATTTTGATGATTTAATATGGAATAAATAAAAAAAAATCGGTTCCATTTTATCCCGAAAAAGTACCTACACAGCGGGACTTTTATTCCGGAAAAACTTTGTCACACAGGCAAAGCCGCGGGCAACACCCTGTATGATATAAATATTGATTATGCATGTTAGTGTAAGCTCTCTGCAGTATCGTGCAGTGTTTGTTATTCAAAGCTCCTGCCAGTATTGCTACTGTTTATGGCCATATTTACAAGCGAGCGACTAACTATTTATGTAATTATTTTGTAGTCACCACAGGTGGTATCACGTGGGAGTGGTTTTTGGTATTTTCGTGCGATATTTTAAAGACACAAAGGCGTGCATCGAGTGACATACCGTCGCCCACACGCCGCAGGACAATGCGCATATCGAGTATCGCCATTTTTGTTTTTACATAGGACTGTAGTTTTGAAATAATGAGGATATTCTTAGAAATATTGTTTTTTTTTCAGTATTTTAAATATTCGTAATCAAATCAAGATATAATGTAGTAATAGCGCAATTTTTGTGTACTCGTATAGTAATCAAAATCTAAATGCAATATTACAGATTAAAATATCTTATTGGTAAATATTATCAATTAATTAAATATTTTAACGGTTCTTTATACTTAAATCAAGAAACATCAAACATTTTATTATCTAACTAGCAAGCTAGTCATACTGCAAGATCACTTGATATACATACAAAGCAGACCAAATATAAATTTCACTAATAAGAGATATCGAGACGCTCGCTAACGAGATGCCGAATACCATGACAGAAACCTAAAAATCAAATAAAAAATTACTAGAGGAAAATATCCTGAACATTCCCAATACATAGTCAACGCAAAGCAATCAAACGCAGCGCATATCTCAACGCCTTCACAGGTCTAATTACGGGACGGTTTTTATGCGAACCTAAATAAGAATCATTTTGCGACGTGTGGTGATATACCGACGTATTGTTCCTGGAGAAAAACAGAACATTCGAGAAGGACACAGTATATATCCTACTAATATTATAAATGCAAAAGTTTTTGAGGATGGATGTATGTTTGTTCTTCTTTTATGAAAAAACTACTGAACGGAGCAGGATGAAACTTTATATTAATGTTGATTATACATCAGAATAACACAGAGGCTACAATTTATAATGATTTTGTGTAATTTGGTCATAATATAACGATACATAAAAAGTCAGAAAAATATCCCGGAAAACTCCTTCACGCGGACCGAAGCCGCGAGGAAAAGCTAGTATATATATTTTATTATTTAACATGCTTAAGAAAGTTATATGGGACTTGTTTTTAGTTAAAGAGTCAGTCATGCGTTTTATTTTGAAAAGCCGATATTTTTATAAGTGATGGGTTACTCTGACTATCTCAATGGAGTTGTATTACGGTACAACTGCAATGCTGAGGTCTAGGGTTCAATCCTGGAGTCAGGGATATTGGATTTTATTACTCAATATCAGTCTGGAGTATAAAATTTGTGCCCGATATGATAATTGGAAAGTAAAATGAATAAAGCAAAGTGGGGCACCAGTTATGCTTCTGCCTACCTCTTCGGGGATTAAAAGCGTGAGTGTGTGTTTTGATCTCTTTTATAAGGGATATCCTTTAGTTGACTAGTATTTATTTAAATCGTTTGTTTTATGCAGAAAACGCACCAAATTATCTAAAACATCACGTCTGTCTCAATCTGTTGTTGTTACATCCAGTGTTGTTAGGTCTAGGTAGTGTGTACTATTTATCAGTTGTTGGGTCTATCATGACGCAAGTAACTTGCTTGTTTCGGGTGAATTGTATAAAATCACTACACGATGTCACCGTCTAGACGCCTTTAATACTGTATGAATTTAAACTGTGGTAATTCTGAGTCATAACATCGGCAATACTGAGAACCCAGGTAATATAAATATTTAATGTCATCGTATTACGCCGCCTCATTGTCAGTATACTTGGGCTGTAAGCAATGAGAAAACATAAAAATAGTGTCTTTTTTCAAATAAAAAACAAAATTACCGCACCGTCCGATATAAAAATGGATTGAATAAATTGACGAAGATGGCTGTACTAGTTGTTCCACTGTTTAACCTCTCAAAGATGTATGACATCTTTATGTTATATAGATGTATGTCATATCCGTATGGATAAAGAAGTCTTGACTTGTCATAAATGCATTCGTTTTCACATGTGGGATTTATAAATATTTTTTAAATAAAATAATAATAATAATATCAACCCTGTATTATATACTTGCCCACTGCTGAGCACGGGCCTCCTCTACTACTGAGAGGGATTAGGCCTTAGTCCACCACGCTGGCCTAGTGCGGATTGGTAGACTTCACACACCTTCGAAATTCCTATAGAGAACTTCTCAGATGTGCAGGTTTCCTCACGATGTTTTCCTTCACCGTTAAAGCGAACGATAAATTCATGAAGAATACACACATGATTATTAGAAAAGTCAGAGGTGTGTGCCCTTGGGATTTGAAACTGCGGACATTCGTCTCGGCAGTCCGTTCTACACCCAACTAGGCTATCGCCGCTTATTATATTTTTTAAAGCTTGATATTAAATGTACTTAACAAATAATGAAATTTATTAAACGGTGCAGGTATTCACTATATCAACACAGTTAACCGCAATCTAATTCAAATCATAAAAGTCAACCCTCATGGAATTATCGCATAATTTCTAATACAAACAATTTGTATGACGTCAGCGCAATTTCGCTGGACAGCTAACGACGTGCCGTAATAGCTGGATAGCCAGCCCTCAGCTATTTGTGGTCGAGAACGCGTAGCAGTCAACTTCAGAATCACGCCGACTGAGGTCATGAAGTGCGCGGGCTGGTAAGTGTAATTATAATTAGTGGGTATTATGAGATTGGATTTAGTCTATAATGTTTTTAGCTTGCGTTTAACTTTGCGTTGTTTTTTGGCGACTATGGGCGTGTGGAAATTAATGCCAATAAACTAAGCAGTTAAAACATTTATTGATAAGGTACCTATAGATGATCAGCGAAGAACAGTAAGAAGTAGTGCAAGTCCGCGGTTATGCTACATCGTGTAAACAGACACGAGCTAATCCATCAAGTGAGCATCTTGCCAGTATTAACGAATGTATGTCACACTATATATAAAATATGACATATATCTGTTTTAATTAATAGAGCTTGTCTACCACATACCTAACAATCCTGTGGATTTGTGTTTTTTTTTAAATTAATATACACATTTCTAAAATTTTTAGAGCCTATATCAGGAAGTAAGTATATAACCTTTCCACGTTTTTTACAAACTAGCTACACTGTGACTAATTCTCTCATCATAAAAATATATATTACTCCCAATTTAATATCTATTTTTGTCCATAACATTAACATCAACAGTTTCTCCACAAAGAATTGTCTTTCCTCCTGACATACTAGCTAATGTCTAATAACTATAAAGTAATAGATCGTGCAACATCTTTGACCATAACACCAAGGACTATCCTTTGAACCCGCCCATTCCCTGGCCTCGGACACAACGGGCAGTTTCTCGCGGTGTGTAAATATTTGAAGCAGCAGACGTAAGGAGGCAGGCGGCCGTATCGATCACGTGACTAGCCGACTAAGGGTCTGACTAGCGACTACTGACTTGTTAAATCAAGGGCGAGCGTGATTTGAGTACCTTACTACACTTGTACGTAAGAGTAAACGAAATTAATGCAGACACACGATATCTTTTCGACTGTTTCTTGAAAATACAGGTACCTATGTGTTCAAGTAGTGAGGGAGATTTTTTGGGCTAAGACAATCCTGCCATATTAAATTAAATGAATGAAATATCAAACAAGACTTCTTACTTTTTGTAAGTTGAATCTAGGAACTGATCTATCTGCGTAGCAATCATCAAATCTATTAATTATCAGTTTCAACATTACCTCTAACAAACTAATATGTAAAACATTTTCAAAAAAAATCGTAAATGTAATAAGACACGTCAGAAATACCAAAGCATAGTAACAAAAATTATTCCTATTGATTTGCATTGACTAATCCTTAGGTCACGTCGCTTGATTACAATTTGAAATACAATACTTAACATTTGAAATGTCAAAGGTATGTATCCAAATAGAATTTGTCAATGTAGATTTAGCTTAATTGATAAATAGATAAGGCCTGTGCCTCGGGAGAACCCAAACTAATATTCTATTTGACAGTAATTAATGCCATTTGGAATTAAATTAATTATCGTAGATGTATATTGTAATTGAATGTTACTTAGAAGCTCCGAAGTTATGTCGTCAATATAGGCAAATGTTACTAATATAGCATTAATTACATTTAAATTCCTTGAATTTTTTCGATTAGAAAGAAGTACATTAAAATGAAATTGTATTGATATTCGTGATAATTGAATATTAAAAAAAAATACGACCTGCTTGGAATTGCAGTTAATGCCCAAAAATAGTCTATTGATGTTTTAGAGTCTAATGATAATTTTATTACAGAAATATTTCATTATAAAGTGACACAGGGATTGTATTATTAATATGCAATATCGCAAAGTCTGATGACGTTATCTACTGGAGCTACAAATCAGGACACGAACGATCATCAATTGATGTTCCCCACCCCGATATAGCTGTAATGGGGACCTCGACACGGGTCCAAGGCCGTTCAATATTGCTCAAACGGATCTACAAGGAATTTTATTAGAACGACGTAAGGTCTTTCAAAAATGCATGAATTTCGATCCATATTTATATTGGATAGTATGTTGTGATTAAAAAGTAATTGTTACTGTTTTAGGACGACGACACTATTTGGGCTCCTAGAAAGTATAGGTCCAAGACAATGTACTATGTATGGACCGTAAATATTTGATTTAGTTACAAGTATTGTGGGATTGCATGGTCCAACAAATTTGTACACACTATCTCACAAGATAATTGAATCGCAATTCTTTACTATGGTGGATATATGTTTTATTGTAGACTGTATTTTGTGGCAGTTTGTATTGACAAAAATATATACGTTAATCCTCTTTTTTTATTCTCTATATTATCATCTTGGTACAACTCATATACACACGCACACTCGCCCCCAAAAGGGTAGGTAGATGCGCAACTGCTGTATTCACTTTCTGCTGTGTATATTCCGTCCTATGATGTAATAAGGAGCAAGTCTATCGCCATATGGGCTAACTGAAATGATGTTAAGTAGCAAAACAGATTTAATTTTGCCTGTCCCGGGAATGGTACCAGAGACCTCAGCATTGCAATCGTACTGTAAATAACTACGTCACCGAAGCAGACAAGCAAGTAAAACTCATGATCCTTACATTACTCAAATAATTTATTTATACGAGCATTTTACTCAGAAATTGATTATAAATCTTAAAGAAATTAAATTGATTGACCTCAATGTATTGAAACCCAACCACGTACTAATAAACTATACAATATTAAATCTCTATGTTGAATGTCCATTGATAACTTTACGTGGGGAGTATGAGTGGTTTCCACAAGTATGCAGCAATGGTTAGCTCAACACAAATGTAATTGGTGTGTGATTTACACGTGTGTTACAATGCACAAGAGGATTGTGGTGTAAGTTATAAGAGGTAAAATAAGATTTTAAATTCATGTTGAATAAAAAAATACTGTTATTACGTATCTATTAGTTGTAAATTAAATCATAATAAATACGATATTTTATATTTTTATATACACAAAACATTTGCATTATTTGTGTCCTTTTATTTTAACGGCTGAAGAGAAATAAACTGATCATTTCAAGCAACTTAACTGTGCGTACTCCGTAATATTATCACTTAGAACTTCTTAAATATTCCCTTTATAACAGTATACTGCTTTCTATTACACTGGGTTCGTCTCCCTAAAAATCAAGTTCATAATGACTTGACACACTAGATTTAACGCCCACCAACACGAAAATGCGAGCGTACTGCTGCTTAATGGAAATAAATAAAGCATTAGAATCTAAATTGATGAAATCTCATGATACGACAAGCCTACCATCAAGTAATACCGTTTCACTTTCAATATTTATTAATATAAATTATTAAAGGAAAATAGACGGCAGAAGTCGAAGTGGACAAGCACCTAGGCGTTGGTTTCATCAAATAATAAGTATATCAGGACTTCCTGAGCAAAAGCCGAAGACAGGAGGACTTGGAAACAGCTTATCATCGACTCCGTTAAGACGTTTCAAGACGGACACGACCTTCAGTGACGAAGAATACGATCAAGAAGATCTATTAACCAAATTACCACGCTGTTTCTTATAAAACAGGCCACAGTTTATATCCCTGATTAATGCCGCCGCGGTAGGCAATTAGGCGCGACATGGAAATAATAAAGGGCACTTGTGTACCGCGCTCGGACTACCGTTTTCTGTGCAAACGCGCGGTTATATTAACGTTACAACTCTTCATGACAAAATAAGTGGATTTGTGATGTTTTAGGATGTAGATTAGTCCATATTTGAATTTTCTAATCGGGCACTAATTACATTTCACTGCGCTGGAACCAATACGGCAGGGTTTTATAAAATAAAGTATAGTAAAATGTAGTGAATCGATCTCAATTGATAAAGAAAGTGGGAGCTTATTCGAAGTAAATGTAGATTTGGATTATAGTTAAGTCTCTATATCTAGTTATAATTTGATTTCAATTTCATATTTTCTTTTCTATTTAGGAGTAAGATTCTACAAGCGATTACACTAAATTTGACATTAAATACAGAACATATTTTGCAAAGTAATTTCTTTCAAAAATATCTTACAGCTGAAGAAGTACATTCCCTGGAGGATTAATGTCAACAAGTCAGAATGACAATACCTCACGTCCTTCGTATAACTGTTTGGAATGATAACAATATCTCCAAGTATCAGACATCATCAATCTAACGCGAGAGGTGAGTGGGCAGGGAGAACAAAAGCAAGTCAACGTAGAGGCCCCCTGGGACCGGCGCTCTATAAATCGAGTATAGGAACGCCTCCGGTCTGCGCTCGCTTTATCATTTGTACTTACCACGCCTTAAATGGGGATATTTTGGTTTTCTAGTGCAGAAATGTGTTGGTGGAAAATTGCAAGATGGTATAGTAATAAAATCAGCCCTGTATTATATACTGTCGGACTGCTGGGCACGAGCTTCCTCTACTACTGAGAGTACGGATTGGTAGACTTATCACACCCTCGAAATTCTTATAGAGATCTTTCCAAGTATGCAGGTGTCCTCACAATCTTTTCCTCACCGTTAAAGCAAGCCATTATTCACAAAGAATATACACATATTTTAAGAAAAGTCAGAGGTGTGTACTCTTGAGATTTGAACGTGCGGACATTTGTCTCGCCAGTCTGTTCCACATCCAACTGGGCTCACCGCTTACAACATAGTGCCGCTTTTTATTTTCTTTATAACAATAGTAAAACAAACTAAGTACTAGTATGACAACCTCAAAATGTCACACAAGCATCAGTATTGGTACCAGAATCGAACACGCTACCTCCCACTTCACAAACGCCTGCTGTCCCACGGAGGTTGTCATAGTAAAAATAACACCCTCTTTTATTTATGCTCACAATGTGTTCTTGTTTAAAATGCTTGAAATATAAATAATACTGGTATAACAGATCATCCACACTCTACTGTTCGTGTAGGTTGACAATTTCTGCTGTCTTTAATTCGGGATAATCATAGTGGCGGCTTTTTTATTAATTCACAAAGGAACAATAACATGTGTTGGTAAAGGAACAATAACATGTTTTAGTAAAAATTTTGAAGTATTTTGTTATCTCACTCCGTTAGAATTAAGATGTTTGCGCATTTTTTCAATAAAAAATAATATTATTAAAATTATAATTTCCTTTGAAAAAATATATAGTTTTTTAGACTCCAAAAATACACTATCTGAATTTCTCTAAGTTTTCAATTGATTAACATAATATATTGTACTTTGATCATTTACATAAAAAGAAAAAGAAAATTCATCAATTCGGGCCACGGGTTGCCTACCTGACATACTTGTATTACGTGTGCACAACAACACCGCTCTGACATCTTGGATTCGAAGCGCGGGTCGAGCAAAGTGATTTGGGTTTTTTTGCTCATTATCAGCCCAGAGTCTGAAATTTGTCCCCGATATGGCGAAAGGCTGGTCCCTTATCACATCAAAAGCAGGAAGATATATGGCGCAGAGTGCGTGTCCTAGTTGTATCTCTACTCACCGCCTACCCTTCTAGCACAAAGGCTTGATGTGTGGTTTACTTCTACCAAAATATCCCAAATGTATCTTATATCTGTACCCTACTTTTAAAATTTTTAATCTTAGTATCCGAAAGCATGGCAAACATAGTTTAAAGGAACCTATACATCATACGAGGAAGCGATATCTCGCCTCGTAAATCCACGCCAGTGCCTTTCGAACAAGCAATGAATAAATTGTACGACGCAGTGCAACGCTGTTTATTTGCCCTGGAGGGTGCAAAGTCTCTATTAAGTTTATCTCGCCACCCCTATGTTTTCGAGATAGTCTTCTTATTTAGAAGATAGAACATTATTGCATTTTAAAGCAATACGTGTGTGAAATCTTTGATTATTGTCCGAGGCGGAGTCCGAGGAGAATTTACTGCGGTTATGAGGGTGAATTAGCCATAAAGAGAAAATAGGTTATACAGCTATTATTATGTATTTAAAAGTACTTTAAAATCTATTTTATAATGGAAGATCATCTAAAGGTTTTGCAATTTTGCTATGATTGAATAATTAATTTCATGCGTTTTATATAACTGTATAATAAGGCGAGCTATCTGATCGCCTTATAAAAAGCGTCATAATGACAAGGACTCATAAACCGTAGCAACAAGACCTTATTAAAATGCCAAAGCACTGCAAGGTGTTACTGGGACGACTGCATTGTCACCAAAAGACATGATATAATATATAAATCGGTTGGTAATCAACCAATACATCTAAGCCTTTTTAATTATTTTTCTTTAACAGAAATTTGTCAGTGATAAATTTATATTAAAATAGTGTTTAGGTTGGATGAGTTTACCTTCCACTCACTTTCAGTACGGTGCCACTAGATCAATAGTATAATTATATTTCATCATTATACTAAGTCTATTCATTATGGGCTGCTTGACTCCGCGCTCGTGTGCATAATTTATAACGACAATTGTAAAGCCTGTGTAGGTTTGATGTAGCAATTGCTTTATCAATAAATGTCGAGTCCCAGTTAATCTTTACTAATACAAAATCAAAAGTGTTTGTTTGTCCTGGTAGTTGCAGCAGTGAAGCTAATAAGCATTGATGATAGAAGAGGGGCATGACCTCATTTTTATAAATGCATATCTCCTTAGGAAGCGTTTATTCCCCATTAATGGAATTATACTTACATTATTACAATTACTGAATGATAAATGTCATTCGGACAAATTATATTAACATACAAAGTATTTTATCTTGAAAAATTTCAGCTTTGTGTTTTAGGAAAAACTTTTGCACAGGCGGAGCTGTCAACAACAGCTAGTCGCTTATAAATCAATTCTGAAAGCAATGATGAAAACCATTTGAATAATCTCAAAAGGAGTGATCAAGAGTCACTTTAATTATGAGCTATTATTGAAAGGACAAAGGGAACTACAGTACAGCTTTCTAGAGACTTATATTTGGACGTAAATCATCACGCCTGGAATACTAATATGGTAAGATACGGAACACGATCTACATAAATTTATGCCAATAGCATTTTCGTCCTGTTATAGGGGAAATAATTCCTATTGAGCACAATTCTAATTCTAGGTAAATTTAGTAACTATTTTGAATTTCAAACTTGATCTGAGACTTGGATATCGAAACCTTTTTAAAGGCTTAGATCAAAATATACATATCTACAGTATGAGTAAGGTTCTTCGATCGGTGCAGTATCACTGTCTCACAGAAAAAAAGTGAAGCGACAGATTTTGACCCACATACTCCTTTACCGGCCTATGCTATAAAAATCACCGGAGACCCAAGATCTCGTCCAAAACCAATAGCACCAACAACAAATTGGGGTTAGACAGAACCCTAAATCATAACCCCACGTCATTGTGCACAAAGAGTAATCCAGGACAATTTCCAAGACGAAGTTCAAAAGGAAACTGGATGCAATCCCGTCAGTCCATTAGGGGATAAGCCTGTATGGGAACAAGTTGGGCCATAAATCAAGCGGATTGCTCCCGAGCTGGCTGCACCGCGTCCCATTGTAGCCGGCGACTCCATTCATGCGACTTGAATACGCTGATTTAGTGGCTATATTCATTGATACAATAATGGTAACGTTTGTGTTGTGATATGCTGAATTGAAACTATTAGGGATTTGAGAACATCTAGTGTGAAGTAAGATGATTTTATTACTAAGGTTTATAAACGGCGCTTACCGGTAAATATACAAAAGAGCTACAAATATAAAGACAATTATAAATATTTTTTCTACTTGTGTTAGGTATCTGACATGTAACAGTCCGCCAGGGTAGGTACCACCGCATTGTCTATTTCTGCCGCCAGGTATCAGTGTACTGTTGTGTTCCGATTTGAAGAACATTGTAGCCAGTGTAACTACTGGATATAACTTATGTCTCAGGATGATGAGTGCAGTGGAATACCAAACAATACTTTGTAATTCAAGGTGTTGGATGGTGTTTCTACTGTTTATGGGCGGTCGTATCGCCTACTATAAGGCGAACAGTAAGCTCGTCTCGAAATTCAAAGCAATAAAAAAAATATTCATACATGCACTTTCATTCCTATATAACAATTCACTCACGAGTCGTTATATCAAGCACAATTCGAAACCCCAAACTTTATAGAAACACAAATTATTATCCATTGTTAAACTCAGTAATGAAACCCTGGATTTCAACAATTTTAAAGCCTTAATACCCCACTATATTAATAAAACTGAACCGGCTTTCAAAATTCGCTAAACAGTAATTTTATCTGGATCCCGATTTTATTAAAGTTATTTAGGAGTGGAGCTACCCAATAGAATTCCATACAGACGGGGCGTTCAAATACCGTAGTTTCAAATAAAAGTTGGCGTTTATTGAACGAGAACGTATGAATATGGTCAACACAGCCAAGAAACCATTTTGTTTATTATGAGTTGTAGTTATAACGCCGGGTGGCTATGCGGAAAATCGAAACGTTTGGGTAAGCGACGTTCGCTACAACAAAGTTCAAAGGTCTCGCAGAGTTGATATAGTACTGACTTGTAATTCAATTGTTTGTTTAACCCTAACATGGCAATAAATAGTGGAAAAGGAATTTAAAAAAAAATAATAATGCAATATAGCACAGTATTTATAGTCTTTAAACAAATAATATTGAATATCACAAAGGCCAGCCACTTAATCTATTTAATGCGATATCTATAATAAAAGTTGTAGTTATTATGTATAAAGCATTAGGGTTGCTCGCAGCTTCACCTGCATGAAAAGCCTTTTTTTTAGTTCAAAAGTCCCTAAAACAATGCATGACGTCCACGTCATCTATTTAAAAAAATAGAAATAAAAAATATTATTTCCCACGTGAGCAAATTACCTGAATAAAAGTAACCTATGTGTTAATTTAGGAGATGGTCTTATTCTACCTATGTGGCAAATAGTATTGAAATCCATTGAGTTGTTACTGCGTTTACTTCTAACAAACATACGAACTTTCAAACATTTTATCCATTTTTTGCATTTACTATATTAGTGAGATAAGATGTATGCAAAAGTTATCGAATTTCGTTATTTTATTTCGAAATTCGGCATAGCTCTCCAATTCTGCGTTGTATGATCGTATATTGAAAATCATATAGTGTGGATACTCGACATTCTAATATAGACCCTATTATGACATCTTAAGTTTTATATTTATTAAGATTATTTTTTTAAAAAGAGTAATCTCGACTAGATTTAAGTTTTGAAGAAAATGGTCATCAACTATTTACATAAAACCAAGCATGAGACTAATAATTGCGTATTACATGCACCCTGTTTCGGCAGCACCAAGACCCTTGAATTATTAACCACTGCCTCTTACTCTTCATCTAATAACGTTAGAAGACAAAGTTATGATGAAAACTTATTACATTATTTTTTAACCAAACTATAATATAGTTTTCACAAGACAGATAGACTTTCAAATATTTAGAAGTACCATCCACCTTAATACTCTACAATATATAAACCTGTAAAAAAAGTCTCACCAGCTAAGCCTGTAATTGAAATCAGGGCTCACATTCACGAAGCGATTCAACATTCGAAAGTTTTATTACTCCATACCAATCGAGAACAAAAGTACAATAAAAAGGCTCGTAATTTCATTAAGCACGAGGGTTGAAGGGCGAAACAAGCCCTTAATTTACGGCAAAGGCAAAACATCAAATAAGTCCGGAGCGTAAAAACTTGGAGCGGATTCCAAACAAATTGACAATTAACTTTGAATTAAAAGTTCCTGTGATCTGATTGAAATCTGTGAAGGCAATTGGCAGCGATCGGTGTAAACTCTTTTTTTAAATCAACTTGTATGGTTTACGTGTGAATAGAATTTTTTATAGCATAATGTCGTCATAATAGCAAGCGGCTCTTGATATTGGTCATTTCCACGGAATATAAATACCATGAGGATCAGGTATACGTTGCCTGCCTTAAAAGAAATTAAATTAGGGTAGAAAGATTGTTGTATACCACAACACAGCCGTCTTTCCTCTCTGCTGTTAAGCGGTAAAATTGAATCAGCGATGCCTAAGAAGAACCTGTCCAATATAATTAAATTGTAACCTTGTAAAACTTCAAAAGATATAACTTAACACGCCTCGATATTTTCTTTAGCAAACAAGGACGCTAAAAGACTCCATTGATGTACAGTAGAGTTGTTTCTAATTATTTTTCAAGATTACACCAACATTGGGGCAAACGTTTGCGATCGCGAGCTTTGATCCAAATTGTTTTGTCCGGGGCGATGGAACCGTTTGTATTTTCGGCCGGTTATTGTCAAAAAAAATATTTACTTTAACGGTCCTCAAAGAGCCGGATATTACGCATTTCCCGTCGAAAAGAGGGAGTTGGAAAAATTAAAAAAGGATACAAATTATACTTAAAGGGCGCGTCTGGGGGAAAATTAAACCGGCTTTGAAAGATGTTCTTCCAGACTAGGTTTATGTTACGGCTCCGTTGATTTGAAACGATATTTAGTAGAATCATTGAGAAAAGTTTTGAGTAAATGTACTACTTGACAACTATATATCCGGTATATCTGGTTCCAACAGGCCGGCATAATTGTGTCGACTGTCAAGGGCTAATCATTTCTCGTCACTTGATACTCTATTGGACCCCACTCCACTTGCCATCAGGAGCAATAGGGCACTATGCCGTACGGAAAAAAAAACTCACATCAGCTTTTGTAGTATCTTTAACAAACAAGTTGGTATACGTTCCATATAACATTACCATTACACACGCATCATTGCCGTTCTAACTGAGCAATAACTTTGCCATCTAAAATAACACGAGTGATGGTTTTGAACGAACAATTTCGCTTTGAACTTCGGTGATGCGTTCGATGATGCGAGAAATAATGGCTGTTTCTTCTTTAAATATTTACTTAGCTACTGTATTTTCATAAAATGGCTTTTATCTTGGGATAGAGCGCTTATGTTTGGTTGGAGGTGTTTGTGTTGCAAAGGTGAGCTTATCTTGTAAGGCTTAAGGGTTTAACCGCTCTTGAATTATTAATATCTCAGTATGGTAGCAGCGGCTTATTTGTTTAGCAACAATCATTGGAGCCTTAGGTCGAATTATTTAATATTTTAATCACTGAACCTAGCAAATTATTAAAATTAAGGCGAAGCTGAATGACATAGTATGTTGTTATTGGTATATATTAATCGCGGCGATAGCCTACTTGGCAGTGGACTGGAATGCCGAGACGAATGTCCGAGGGTTCAAAACCCAAGAACACGCACCTCTGGTGTTTCTAAATTAATGTGGGTATTCTTTGTGAATTATCGCTTACTTTTTTAGTAAAAGATAACATCGTCAGGAAACCTGAGGAGTTTTCTATAAGAATTTTGATGGTATGTAAAGTCTGCCTATCCGCACTAAGTCAGCGTGGAAGTCTAACCCCCTTATTCATAAACGTTTTTTATCTAAGGACGGAGTAAAGCTGTGATAACAAGCCTGTTTATCAGTTAAGAAGCTTTTTCTGTTTCATCATTAGTTAGAGTTATGTTACACCCACATTCAACAATATATTGCAGCAGTGTAATTACTGGGAATTGTGAGACTTAACATCTAATGTCTAAAAACGACAAACAGATTGCGTACACAGCAGGATAGTCGCCACAGTAAAATAGTTTAAATATTTCGTAATACAACTACGATTACGTATTTACATTTATTAAAATGCTACCGTGGCAATCATTTTTTAAGCTGTATTATCTTTTACTTATTGACCTTATATAATATATGCTATATTTCAAAGCTTAAGTTCGGATGCTTTTCGCCAATAGTGTAGCATATTTACAAACATGAAAGCCTCTGGATATTATTATATTTTACATTAAGTGCATATTTTATAGAACAAATATATTTGTATTTATGTAAATGTATTTTTATATATTATATGTATTGCCTTATTTATTTTTTATATATTTACACCCACGTTGTCTCATCTCTGCATCACCCAAAGGTTGACTCAGAAAATGCCTCAGGCATTAAGTCCACCTATACATGTACTGTATATAAAGTTAAAATAAATATGAAACAGACACACACAGCTCATTTAATGATATCTTTTATTAGTAACGCCCTTCATTCCTCGCATGACATTTATCCCGCTCAGAATGCTCATGGTATCCAAAATGAAGGTACAACAAAGCCATCAATGGAGCACGAGAGGCCATTTTCAATTTCCTGTCCCGCATTATTCCGAGCCCGTTTACGATCAGAAGCGTATTTTTTTGCGCTTCCGAATCTATCGAATGTAATATGTGGTTATTTGGTTTCTTCGTAAGTTTTCATGAAACTTTTTATAAAGCGACGATTGACGTATGAATCATTCAACGAAGGATTGATTTAAAATTAAAATGGCGAGATTTTTTGGTTGGTTGGATGGTGTTAATATTTAGTGATTAGTGTTGAAATTGGAAACTCTTAATCAGAGTGGAGAGAATTACATAAAGCCAATTCATCTGTTTTCAGTAGTTTATTCTAGAAGATGTCCGTTTTAGGCATCTTAACCAAGATATTTATAATTATGTGGGGTACTTAGTAATTACATTTATTAAATATTGTATAAATAGTATAACTTGTACAAGATAATAAAGTACAATAAACCCTAGATTAGCAGACAAGTGTGTATACATTTATAAACATTTTTACCATTGGCCGGTAAAACAATATATTTTAATTAGAATTCGATTTTTAAAATTCTCGTCCCAAATTCTAATCAACTACTATAACGCTTTAGAAGCTATCAATATATTATTTTATAGTGATCAATATCTGGTGTTATTTTCTGAGTGCGTGCTTAGCAAACATCGCGATTGCATCAGATGCAAGTCAAACAGAACGTCCTCGGATCATCTTACTAATGCGTTCTAGTATATTCTACCGCTATCCATCACTTGACCGCTTTTATTGGGGCTGGAAATACTATCCCACACAATTAAATGATTAAAATTTCTTTATAAAAAAAATGTATGTCCAAATAAACCAAAATACGCCTAAGAGGCTGTCGTGCAGTATTATAAGGCGCCTGTGATTTAACAAAGGTCTTATTCCTTCGATGGCGAGAGATTCTGCCCAAGAGCCAACTGCTGCGTATGTTGCGGTTGCATGTACCTTTGATATTCAGTAGAGAGAGTTGAATGGTTTTAGTCGGTAGGAAGGTTTATATCGGCGAGTTCAGCAGAAATCTGAAAACGATTTCCTCGTGATAATTAATGTAATTCAAATTTTACTTTATTCACAACCCCAAATATAAGTCTTATATCTCTGTTACTGCACCGACTAGAAGCAACAATATTGGGTGATGAAAATAGTTGGTGTTATTGAACTGTTTGGGGGCTTACGTCTAGTCTTCCACGGCATGATGCCGCTCCTGTAATTTTATGGCAAAGATAAGATTGACAACAGCTTGATGGTCCAAATAGTAATTAAAGTTACTACCTGTGTGTGTCAGCTCTGAATCATTAACTATCTCAAAAATACTATTTCGCAAGTAAATATAAAACTAGTTAAAAATTCAATATCCTAGTGTTACAGACAGTGATTAGTGATAACTATAACTACAAAATACATTATAATAAATAATATATCAACAATAATTAGTGTGCAAGATACAATAAGTGTTAAGTCGGACGGTATTCCGTGATTAATTAATGTCAACATTTAATGAAAACTGATGTGCGACTGTCACGGTTGGGCTCAGCGCGGATGTGCCATATTCGCGTGCGCTCATGCTTCTTGACGCACAACTGGTACGTGCGCCATTGATAAAGCAACGTAGACTAGCCACACATACGGGGTCGGCGCGCTTAGCTTTTCAGAGGACAAATAGACCAATATACTGTATCCAAGTGGGTTATAGTCATATTATTCAGTTGTCGAGCAGAGTGGACGTATGTCGTGTGGTTCGTACAAATTGAGCTCGCAAACTTTTGTGATTGGTCATTTTTAGTAACGTGAAATTCTTTATCACTCATCAAGTGTTATTACCTGTTGTCCACGCCCACTGTGCGGACTTACGGAGGGACGAAAGTGGGTCTATAATTAACACTTAAATTTAAATTGGAAAAAGTGTTATTGATTGTTGGATTTGAACCTGCGGACGAGGCGGTGGTGGTGGCGCCACTTTATCCTCAACGAGTTGTGTTGCTGATCGCCTTGTGCTGACTCACAAATTTGAGGTGTGCTGTCGTCGTCGCTTGCTGGGCAAAATGTCTTTAACCTGGGGTTGCTGTTCTACAGAAAAAGGGCCTGGAGAGGAACATATTATTTGCACCGGTTGTAAAAAAGTTTATCACTTCTCCTGCTTATTACTTCCAGTATGTAAGGACAACAAATTACTGAGATCCTGGAAATGTCCACAATGTTTAGAAAATACTCCTAAATCAACTAGAAGAGACTCCACGCCAACCCGAAATACGAACATTAACAGAGGTAGTAAGAAGCCTACCCTCACCAGCTTGCCTGAAGTTCCTCCGGTGACCAGTGAAGAGGTGCACAAAATAGTACAAAATGTTGTAAGGAGTGAATTTAATAGTATGATACAGCAGCTAAATGAAACCATAATTAGTCTTTTAAACAAAGAGATGCAACCCATTAAAAACGAAATAAAGGACATCAGTGAATTTATGAATTTTATGAATGCCAGATTGGATGATATAGAGAAGGAGCATGAAGCAGCAAGGAAACTAAAGAACGAAGTGTTGGAGGAGAACTCCTGTCTAAAGAGAGCAGTCGCCGATCTGAGCGCACGATGTACTACCTTAGAGCAAAGACTTAATACCACGGAACAGCATTTGAGGGCGAATAACTTAGAGATCCAATGCGTCCCTGAAGGTAGGAATGAAAACTTAAATAGTATTGTGAAACAGCTGTGCACAGTGGTAGACTGTAGACTAAAAGATAGCGAAATAACACGCTGCACTCGAGTGGCAAAATCAACACTGAGAGTAACCGTCCACGCTCTATAGTGGTACAATTTGCGTCTCAAAGTAGCCGGGATCAACTCCGCGCATCGGTTATCAAATATAATAAAGCAAATCCCTCCAACAAGTTGAATAGCTCAGACATTGGTTTCTCTTGCAAAAAAACACCTATCTACGTTGCGGAACATTTGTCTCCTGCAAATAAAGCTCTCCATGCTGCTGTTAGGACAAAGGCCAAAGAAAAAGGTTTCAAACATGTTTGGGTGAGGGGAGGAAAAATTTTTGTGCGAAAGGACGACGAATCAGCCTATATCATTATACATAATATGGAGTCTATTGGGAAAATAAAATAACTTAGCGTATCAGATAGTCCTATGTAATCATATTTTTAATTAGATTTTATTTTATTTATTACTAAATTCGCTAACCTACATATATATTTTCAAAACTGTAGAGGTTTGCGATCTAAGAGCGATAATTTTTATAGAAATGTTTGTTGTAATAGCTATGACATAATAGTGTTAGTAGAAACCTGGCTAAATGACTCGGTGTTTGACAAGGAACTGTTTGATGACAGATACGACGTCTATAGGAGAGACAGGAAAGTGCCGGGTTTAACAGCGCTAAAGAGGGTGGCGGGGTGCTGATAGCGGTTTCAAAAAGATTCAAATCTTCCCGGGTAAAACAATGGGAAAGTAAATGTGAAGATCTATGGATAGTCATGGAAGGTTCTGGGGTTTCTCATATTCACAGACTGACTTTGTGTGCAGTTTATCTACCACCTCCTGTAAGTCGAGAATCTCTTGACCAATTTATTTCTAATTCAAATTCGATTTTTGAGCTCATAAACTCACAAGTCTGTATTCTGGGAGATTTTAATCTTGGTAATATTAACTGGCAAATTCACAAAAAGTGTCCTAGTCATGGCGTTCTACCATACGTTCACCATGCCTTCCTGGACTTTTTGAACATTAACAAGCTTGAGCAATGTAATTATATAACAAATACTAGCCGCATACTTGATCTCGTACTGACTGATATTGACTCATGCTCTGTAAGTCACGCCATTACGCCGTTAAGTAGCGTTGAGCAGATACACCCCCCCTTAGACATAACATTATCCTTTAAAAGAGAGCGCAGTCTGCAGTACAATGCCGATTTTTCAAAACTAAATTTTTTCAAAACCGACTATAATCTCGTTGGAAAAGCAATTGAGGACATTGACTGGCTTGAAAGAATCGGTAAATTCGATAATGTCAATGATATGTTAGAAAAGTTTTATGAAATATTATATTCTATCATACAGTCAAATGTACCCGTTCATAGGAAAAAAAGTATCCGCTATCCTTGCTGGTTTAACAAAAATCTTATAAAATTACTACGTGAAAAGGCTAAAATTCGAAAACGTTTTAAAAATATGCGAATCCATTGGACGAGATTGAGTTAAAATTATTAAATAAAAGATGTGAACGACTGGCCAACAAATGCTATAACAACTACTTAGATATCTCTGAGCAAGTAATTACACGGAGCCCAAAATCATTTTGGTCACATATAAAGACAAAGCACGGTAATTCCAGTGCCTATCCTATTTCTATGTCAGACGGTACACGGCATACCTCTGAGGGAACTGAGATTTGCGATTTGTTTGCCACATATTTCTCATCGGTCTACACCGCTGACACTGAAAATGTTTCCATAGAATATTTTAATTATATGAATCTTATTGCCGCTAATAACCAATGCTTAACAAGTCCTACGATAGATTTCAATACTTTGTTAAAAGTGTTGAAAAATCTTAACATATCCAAAGGAGCTGGTCCCCGACGGTATTCCACCAATTTTTGTACGATCCTGCGCACCAATGTTAGTCTCACCTCTTTTAATTATATATAATAAATCCTTAACCACAGGAGTTTTTCCATTGAAATGGAAAATTGCCAAGATAGTTCCGGTTCATAAATCCGATGGTAAGGACATAGTTTCAAACTACAGGCCTATATCTATGCTATCTACTCTTGCCAAAGTTTTGGAATCTTTCATTTGCCAGCTACTACAGCATCATTTCAAGTCCAATCTTACTCCTTATCAACATGGTTTTACTAAAGGCAGATCCACAGCAACTAATCTTACACTTTTACTGAGGCTATATCAAAAGCGATGGATACTGGGAAGCAATGTGATGTTATATATACAGATTTTAGTAAGGCTTTCGATAAAGTTTCCCATAGTCTATTGCATTATAAACTGTCCTTATATGGAGTCGCTGGCCCTTTATTGCACTGGTTTGAATCATATTTGAAAGATAGGTCTTTTTACGTCGTCCTAAATGGTTTCCAATCTAGTAATCGTGGTATTACGTCAGGTGTACCCCAAGGATCTCACTTAGGCCCCGTGCTATTTAACCTATTTATTAATGACATCCCCTGCTGTTTTCAGTTCTCTGAACCATTCATGTACGCCGATGACTTGAAATTCTTACGAACAATATCTTCCATAGAAGATTCCAAGTTGTTACAAGCAGACCTCAATAGACTAGTGCAATGGTGTGATATGAATAAAATGCACCTGAACCATAAAAATGTTCGCATATTACTTACTCGAGAAACTTAAATCAGATAAGTTGGGACTACACTATTAACGGAAACGTTATTCAACAGAAAGAAGAAATTATGGATCTAGGTGTGATGTTTGATAAAAGTTAACGTTTATTCCTCATCTAGAAAAATAATAAAAAATCGGCAAAAAATGTTAGGTTTTGTTTTGAGAAACGGCAAAATATTCCGAAAATCCAAGACTAAAATATTACTTTACAACAGTTTTGTGCGCAGCGTATTGGAATACTGTAGCATCGTTTGGCGTCCACATTACGCTACCCATTCTTTTTACGATTGGAGCGAATACAAAAACGCTTTTGTGGCACTTGGCTTTTGCAACTGGGAAAGCAAAAAAACTGCCTTCTTACAATAGCAGGTTAGAATTTTTCAAAATATGTTCTCTCACTAAGCGAAGGGATTTATTAGATATGACTTTTTTATTTAAAGTCTTCAGAAATAAAATAGACTGCCCTCAACTCTTAGAACTATTTAGCATACGTGCGCCGAGTAGAATTCCTCGCAACCCCATCACACCTCTCTATCCGCCACCCCGCAGAACAGTTGCCGGTGCCAACTCTCCTGTGCCACGATTATGTAAAATCTTAAACGACTGTAGTAACCTTGTTGATATACACTTTGACAAAAAAGTCTCATACTATAAAACAATCTACTTACACTTTGTTAATAGCTGCAGTCCTAGCCAGAATATAATTAAGTAAGATCCGTTTTGTCTTAATATAAGTTCTCACTGAATTATAGATTCTAAAAGGTAATTAATACTAAATTAACACACCTTATTGCATGCTGTGATTACCTTAGTGTGGTTGTGCATTTAGCTTGATTTACATTTGTATAATCCTTTTGTAAATGTTTTAATGTAACAATTGTTGGTAATCCAAAATAAATAAAAAAAAAAAAAAAAAAAAAAAAAATACTAATAAAGTAATTGCTTGTTAAGGAAGAAGATTTGCAAGCGCTCTTCCTTCAGGCTGATGCAAGAATTTCTCTATTGTACTAATATTGCTCATATAAAACGCCCCACTATATACTGCGATGCGATGAAATCATCCGAAAATAATCCGCTTACTGCCAATTTGCTATCGTGTGTTAGTATCTATGCGCTCGTGTGCGTGTGTATGCAAGTATGTGCGATTACTGAATAAAATACACGTTGAGCGAACAGGGAAATAAATATTTTTGAGTGCCATAAAAATCGAATGACGAAACGACGAAATATTACGTTTATTTTAAGCATAAACAGTAGTAACTAAATAATTCTTGATAATATAATCAATAACTGCGTAGTGCTACACTTCACTCATACATAATACATACATACTTCGCTCGTCAAACGTCATCTGATTTGTTTTACCAGCTTTGCAGTCTTAGCAAAATTCTGGCCTATAAAGCACTTCAGATCACAAAACTGCTTGTATGCTCTGCGGTGATACTGTGAAGTATACAGACTTTCTCATGGGATCATATCGAGAAATAAATTCGTCGCATATTATCGTGAAACAAGAAAACGAATGATAATAAATAGATTAATCAGTCATTCTTCAGAATTGAATGCGTAAATTATGTAATTTCTTTTCTTACATATTGTATTCCATATATAATCTTTTTGTAACACATAGGTAAATAATGTTATTACTCACAAATTAGCTTGAACAATACAAAGGGACCTTGAGCGGTCGATGACTGACTCATTTTGCACCGCATTACATTTTATTGTTGACAATCACGTATTACAAATTAAATAAGACAATGTTTTAGTTCTTTTTTAATACTATCTTCGGGTATTTCCCTTTCGCCTCATTGGTTTTGTGGTATTTATATGAATGGTTAGGATTTAGATTTTAGGAGCAATAGTTTGAATGAATTTCTCGATGTTAAATAAATTTTTCACTGATATACTTGGTATTGGAATAACCCGATGTGGCAATAAGCCTGTCACCTATCACGTCGTGGGATGGATATAATATGTAAGCTCGACAAATTCTGTATGCAATTTTTACAGCTCTGCCTACCACAGAAATAAAGATTTAAGCAATAGGTCGGCATATATATTACATTTTATGATTATAGGTGTGTATGTAAATTTTCGAGTGAAACTTCAGTGTGAACTCATCAGTATTGTAGTTTTCGCTGTTTTACTACAGTAACAAGGCAGATACGTTTCTCTTTGAGCTATTAAGTGCTGACGAGCCACCGTTTTTATAATGAAAAGCATTTTTCTGACCAATATTCTGTAACTATCACGGGTTTCGAACTACAGTTTTTGTTTGCCTTAATAATAAGATGCGCATATTAATTGTATAAAGGAATATGATTGCGCAACATTGCATTTTGGCATAATAGTGAAAAGTGTTGGAGATAAAACTCTCGATTAAAACGCCTCGGAATTTATAATGTATCGCATGTTATTGCGTTCGTCATTGTGACGCATTATATGTATCATGTATTATTAAGTTGTATTATGGCTATTTCCCATAAAAATATTATACGGTATATACGAATCTGTTACGGATCCAGGTCGCCTGTATTGTACATTTTCGGGAAATTTAATAAAAATCCCACAGCGAACAAACGGAGCTCGAAAATTTCGCTGAATCGCAGCCCTTTAACGCGAATCGGGATATTTGTCGGATTGGCGACACTAAGCCGGGTTGGGGCGGTGTTCGTCGCAAAACGAATTCAATTTGGATCATTCTTCTACGGCTGCGGTCCTCAAACTTACACGCCCCTTTGTCTCCTGAGACAAAGATAAAGATTCTCAAACTTGGAATAGTTAGCCGGCGCGCGTGTTCCATTCCTACAATCCTGAAGCCTGCCACCATAGCGTGAAGAAGCAGCTAAGTAGGCTGGCATGATAGTGTCAAGAGATATCTATCTGTTGCCATTCGACACTCTATCTAGACGGCATTGCGCTTACCATGAGGTGCAGTGCAGTCAATAAACTTGGTGTTGCTTGTAGCTCACTCCACGTAAAACACTTTTTTTATGATTTAGAGAGTAAACGAGCATACATTTCACCTGATGGCAACTGATCACCGCCGCTCATAAATATTTGCAATACCAGTGGGCATAGAGATGCATTATGATAGTTCTATAGTTTCCCGATATGAGGTACCTCTGTGAAGTGACTGAAAATCTTACATTGTTACTATAATAGTATTGATAAAACTTTAAGCTGTTGATATGTTTCAATATCTTAAATAATATTAAATAAAGTGCTGAATGGAATTGGATGTAATTTGTCATATGGATAGACAATGGCCCAAAAAATCATGCAGGTTTTTATGCTAGAAAAGGTAACGGTGAGACTTATGTTCCAGTAAAAATAAATTACACAACCAGAGCTCGGAGCAAAACCCTTTATACCATGTGTTAGCTATTCTGCAACCGTATGTCACCATGTCAGTATGTACATATGTACATCTACTGGGGAACTCCCAAGAACCAAAATAGACTATGTATTTCGATGTGTTAACGTCGGACGAATGTAGATATATAACGTGTGTAGGCGATGTCGGTATAAAGTAATTAGTAGAAATATTTGGAGAAGGCAACTTACGAAATATTATTAGTTGTACGATCATCCCACTGAAATAACGTATTACGTTATATTAGTTATTTTGTTTAAGGATAGAGAGTTTAGCAAGAACAATTTTTGTAAAGTTTGATAGGAAGGTCTTGGGTTTAATTCCAGCGCATACATCTATTTTCGAAGGTACTCGTACTTCATATCACTAGCTTTACGTGAAGTATATTTTCTGTTTTCTTTATTTTTAGCAGTTGGTAATTATGATCTTAGTATAGTGTTCTGTCTTTACGCCATGGGATCCAAAATTAAATATATAGGTAATATTCCGTTTTTATCCAAATTAAAATGAAAATTTTGTTTCAAGCCCTAATTATGAGGTACTCCGAAGATAGAAGTTTGGGAAACTCAGACCCCAGTATTATCCAGATTGAAGGTCCCTCTGCCCCCGCCGCGAAATTGGATCGTCTTTTGCATAAAATGAAAATCGAATCGGAACTAACGAAATATCCTGCCGAAAAGGTCCTTTCATGAAATTATGAAGTGATGCCCGGTCAAAGTGCTCGCGAAAATTTCATTTCATACCCTAAAATATCGTCTGTTGGATTCTTTCATTTGCTTCACTCCTATTACTACTGTATTTCATACTGTTCCACCGTTAGGTATGATTTTTCTGTATAAAATCGAGTTTTTTGGTATTTCATTATCAATTACTCTGACTAATGGTGGTTAGGATTCAGAAAAGATCGAGGTTATTCTAGGTATCTTTAAATAGTGAACAATGAAAATCAGAATAAACAAAACTAAATATACGAGCACCGGAATACTCAAACTTATCCTTTATAATCAACGCACATCCAGATTCCAGACGCATTTAATACAATTGTATGGAGCGGGGAATTCCCGGCCTCGATTCATCCTGTTTATAAACAAAACGAGAGTATTTTTACCTCATTTGAAGCTTGGCCGTCGTACAATGTGCGTGAAAGTATTTTTGATCCTCGGCTTGGTGGCCACTGTCCTCGGACACAACGAAGTTCTTACCAATAATGGAGATGGTTCTATCGGTGGTGCAGTGAATATTCCAGTTATAGAGAATGATAATCATGCAATCCATGGAGTGGGAGCTCTTAACTTTGATAAGGATCAGATTAGGAAGGATTACGAACTAGGATCTGCGACCGCTGGAGTTGCATATTCTAATGCGTGAGTGTATTATTTTAAGCAATTAGGAACTTTTTTATGAAACAAATGCATCTTGTTAGTGAAAGGACCTTGAATTCGTATCGTCCATGACCTGATATGTCGGAATGATTATTGCTGCTGCAGTACAAGTAAGATAATAAAATTTGCGTTCACTTTAATGATAGCGCGTGGTCTCTCAGTGGCAAAGTTACTTGTATATATTTTCTTTGTAGATTTGGCCACGGCGTTAGTTTAACTGAAACGCATGTGCCCGGCTTTGGCGACAAGCTGACGGCGGCCGGCAAACTGAACGTGTTCCACAACGATAACCACAACGTGGACGTGAATGCGTTCGCCACCAGGACCATGCCGGATATTCCGCGCGTTCCCGACTTCAACACCGTCGGCGGCGGCGTCGACTACACTTTTAAGTGAGTTTCTATACTGTAAGGTGCAAAAAATCCTCGCTACCAAATGGTTAAAAAAACGCGCATCATATGTTTAATAAACGTACAATAATTTCACGCGTTTATAAAAGCTTTCATAAACTTATTGATCGTCACCAATGTGTAATTCATTATTATTTGTTAGGGATAAAGTGGGAGCGTCAGCAAGCATGGCCCACTCCGATTTCATCGACCGCAACGACTACTCCGTGGCCGGCAGGGTGAACCTGATGAGCTCGCCGAGATCCTCGCTCGACTTCAGCGCCGGCTACGAGAAGTTCACCACACCCTTCGTCAACTCCGGTTGGAAGCCCAAGTTCAGCTTTTCGTATAATGTTCGCTTTTAAATATTGGTTAAATGTATTTCTTGGTTTAAGAGTGTAAAATGAATTTTGTAATGAATATAAATGGGAAAGCACATCACCAAAAATGTTTGTTATAGGTATTCGTAAGAAGTATTATATTCCGTGATATTGTATGCTAGTAATAAAGATACTAAATAAAATTAGTTTTCTAAAATTTCAAACCCCGCGACGGCATCTTTCTGTTATAATAATCCCTAATCATTTAAGATCTTTGCGATCCTAGCATCCTCTAAATAAAAAAAAAAAACTTTGATTATTTCCTATGGAGAAAATTACTGGGTTAAAAAGTACTTCATGTGTTACTCCAGTTCCAGAACATGGTCTCTAAATGTGCTTAATTTCATCCAAATCCATTCAGCAGTAACAATGTTTGCTTCTAACAAACAACCAAACATCCAACATTTTCACAAATATTCGCATTTATAGTATAAGTAGGATAGAATAAGATAGGTAAGATGTATTTGATTGGCACACATACTTTATTTTGGAACAACACATATATGACGTTTAATTGCAAAAAGTATACCGTGAGAATTTTATTATGAAAACATTATTTACTTTATTTAATTCAAAAATCGTGCTAGACTAGTGGCAAAACTCTATTAAATGGGATATAACATAGACAAAATATGGGTGTAATATCTTACCTCTGCTTAACCCCGAAAAGAAAGAATAGGGTAATGCTATGCCTGTATTAGTAGCAACCAACCAAAAATATATTTAAGACGTCGTGATTTTTTATTTCTAAGGTTTCATATAGCCATCGAGAGTCCTTCATGTGTACAATGGTGCGATACAGCGGAGAACAAATAGAGCGTGCTATCGAATCCTCAGACGAGTGGAGCGGCGTCGGTAAAATAACTCCGAAGTGTTTTGTTTCTACGTATTTACACTTTGTACTGATATTGAAGGGTTTTTATACGACGTGATTTGTTTTATAAGCACACCATACTGGTAAAAATACTGGGTTCAAGATAGACACAGGAGACGACTGCTGTAGCCTAGTAGTGGACGACGAGCTACTTGTAATTCAAGGTAATACGGGTTCGATCGCTGCACTGGACAAATTTCAAATTAGAACATTCTTCAAAAATCACTTGTTCCTAATACTTATGATATTAAACTTCGACCTTAGCGTGAGGTTAAAACAATTACTCCCACAACCCTTTCAATATAATTGCGAAGTAAAGCAAACATTTTTGCGTTTATCGAGATATTTGAAATAAGTTGGTTCGCAAACAGTAAAAAAGGTTTTAATTTATTTTAATGATAAATAAATTATATCGCAGCTTGCGTCGGCTCCGGAAAGGTCAGGAGTATCTTTATCTAAGGAAAATGCATTAATGAATGTGAAAAAGGCATAAAAGAAATGTCGGTATTGTAGTTTATGACACTTAATAGTCTCTGCCTACATCCAGGGAATAAATGTGTATAACTTTCTCTGGGACAATAAAGAATAAAAAGTAATATAAAAACATATTTATTCGGTACAAAAGGCGGATTACATTAATAAAAAAAGACAAATAATAATACTGAGAGATATACTAAAATGATTAGAAGAACTTGGAGAGGGAGAAGCCCATGTTGGGTTCCCAGCCGGACCTCATGAAGGGCGTGTCGAACTTCTTAAAGCCGGCGTTGAAGTCGAGCGAGGTGCTTGGGTTGCGGAACAGGTTCAACTTGCCGCCCACAGAGTAGTCGTTGCGGTTGATGAAGTCAGTGTGCGCGGCGCCTAATGAAGCACCCACCTTGTTCCTGATACAAACAAAAAAAATCAGTGTTTAAAACAATGTTTAACAAAGCACTACATTTTATAGCTAGTTTTTCTTCTAACACTCAGGAATAGGCTAAAAAACTGATGCAGGAAAATGTAATTACTGTTGCGGTTATTAAGATCACTAACGTAGAATCGTAAATTCATAAATTGTATCTGATGAATGAATTATGTATAAATTTTCATCGTCTTTAAAGTCGATATTCACACTAGTATCGAATCTACTACTGAGAATTAAAATCAATTAAACTCACTTGAACATGTAGTCCAGTCCGCCACCAACGGTGTTGAAGTTAGGAACCTGAGGAATGTTCGGCATGTTCCTGGTGGCGAAAGCGTTGGCGGTCAGATCATGGTTGTTGTTGTGGAAGAGGTTCAACTTTCCGGCCGCCGTCAACTTGTCTCCAAAGCCGGGGATGTGGGTATCAGTCAAACTGAGTCCGTGACCTCGGCTAAAAATATATTACTATTATTGATATAATATAATATACAGATGGAATATTAACAGTATTGTAAACAAAAGAAGCAGTTGGAAAAGGATTTTGAATATAATTTATAAGCGGTAAAAATAGTTAACCTAAAGCTTTAATATAAGCTAACAATGAGAACCTTCAAGAAGCTAGATATAATTGTATGTTGCAGATTATCTACAAACTATGACATTTTCTCTAGTCTCTAAAAGCAAAAGAAATACCCTGCCAGATCACTCATGCAATAGACAAAAGAAACTAATACAAAATGATACTTACATATTATCAAGTGCTACTCCAGCAGTCGCAGAACTCAGTTTGTGATTGGCGTTAAAATCAGCCCCACCGATAGCACTAAATATATTATTCTTGTTGCCGCCAAATGGAACTTTGACGGCCGCCCCAGAAGTGCCATCAGAATTGAATGTGAGAGCGCCGAGCTGAGGCCGAGCCTTAGCACCAACGAGAAGGCAGACCAAGACAACGAATTTGGTGAACATATTGGTGCTGTTGCGAACTAGCGAGTGATGGCTTGGTAGAAATGAGTTGAGTTTATATACGAAATTGGAAGATTTGAGTTCTTCCCCGTAATCGCGAATTCGTATGTGTGTGAAATGAGAGTGTTATAGGTCGGGGAATAATATTAGATGTAGGTCAGCCTGGATGTGTCAAATACATAATTAAGTTTTATTAATTTAATAAAATGAAACACCTTTAAAATTTACTGGGCATATTGATAGTTTGTAACCATTATTGAATTCGCTGTCACAACACTCAAAACTCAAACAAACATTTGGAATTCAAATAAAAAAAAAACAGGTCTGGATGTGAACCCGAAGCGTCTCGTTCCTTACTGACTACTCGCCCGTGCGTCATGGACCTTAACCGTAATCATTGTTGGAAAACTGGTTGAAAGAAAGTAGTCTAAAGCTATCATCTGTGATAAAAAAATGTTTCTAAAATAAAGAAATATATTTTGCCTATAATATCATCTTGCTATCAAAATATTATTGTTGTAAGTATATCACGAATTAGTATAATGTGTTTTATCATGATTTTCCTTAAAGAGTTTCTACAAACCTACAATTATAATTAGTAAAATATTCTTTAAATATAAAAAATATTTTTTTGCCTTGTGTTTAAAGAAAAAAAGGGTAATTCTTTATTCCATTTAGTGTAAGGCATCACATGTGTGTGTTCATTTAAGATGTCGACATAATACTATAAAAAAATATACGAATTTGATGTCCCTTGTTTTTTCATTATTCATAATAACTAAACTGAAATGATCCGCGCGTCCATTTCCATGATACATACAAATCTAAACATACCTTATAAATCACAAATTTACTGAAATGACAAAGCATCCTTTAGAACAAACAAAAACATACTTAACGCCCTTTCCCTTAAGGATAGGCAGAGGTGCAACCACTTTTCATCAAGTGTTTTCCATCTCAGGATAGGGAGCGAGTTTACCGCCATAGCAGTCACAAATTCCAGACTCCTGGAATTTATGAGTTATAAAACGGTCTGATTCCGAAGATGGCTCGTTGGACTGCACCATTTAGACGTGTTTTCAATAATTTGTTCATTATCGTTGTGCAAAACACTATAAAAAAAGTCTGGCACCATCCTAGTTCGTAATTTGGTATTGAGGTGCAGATTAAGTGATTTAATATCTTGAAATCGTTAATTTAAATAACTAAACGAAATACCTAGAATACTTAACATCAACGTGTTCCAATACATGAGACTCTATTTTTTGTAAATCTGTTTATATCCAGTGTTAGCGCCACAGTTTGATTGACGTTTGAGAGGTTAAAGGTCTACCGATCCTTCCAATATTTTTTTTCTTAAAAGTCACTGGCTGACACTGAGTAGAGAAATCCAATATCGCTTTGTTAGAATGGCACATCTAGTAAACTGGTGTCCGCGTCGTCTGGACTGAGGAAACCCCAGCGATAGTGTATCGGTTAACTTTGACCTAAACCGCAATTAATTAACCGTTGTTACTGTAAACACTGTTATCGTCTCTATACGCTATTTTAACGTCTTTATGTAATAACGTTTATGTCACCTCCTTAGTCTTGTGGCAGCGTATGTTTTATGGTTAGGTTCTGGGTTTCATTCGTAGGTCTGATAATATTTTTTATTAATCCAAGTTCTGATTTAGATGCTCTAGAGTGAGTTAACTTCGGGTAGGTAGCCCATCATACAAATAAAAAAACTGTTTCTTTCTTTAAAAAGCGTTTTAAATTGAAGTGGAATAAGGACGGTGAGAAAAAGAAAACACCATATTGAAAAAATAAGACTCGGGAAAATACTAACACTCATGTGAGATTGATTCAAAAATGTTAATTAAAACTTCAACCGCCAAGCTCTAATATAGACCGAAGTTTCTTTCAGCCTTTCTTTTTTGGGTAGTCATCACTTAGGTAGCTAGTGAAAGGCTGGTAGGTTAGCTAGGTTAGGGCTCATGTCCTCGCCGGTGAGGATCGCGACGCGTTATCCTTCTATTTCCCCCTACCTGCCAGCCCGGGCTGGTTACTTCGGTTTGTACCTTGTTTACATTATAAATTGTATCCCTAATTTAAATGTCCATAGTTATATAAGTAATTTTAATAGTTGTTTAGAAATAATAATAATTATTCTTATACATTGTTTTGACGTATCATAAGTGCAACTTTTTTCGCCTACGTGATAAATAAAGTATTTTATTTTAGACCGGCCTGCTTTTTTGGAATATATATCAAAAATAGTTAACAAATAATATTGACTTTATTCGTTAAATATTCAGGAGAAAGCTAGTTGTGATTAATAAAAAATAACAAAACTTTTTTCATTGTATTAATAATGATCATTATCGAGTTTTAAATATTACGTCAAAATATAATAAAATTAATGAAGCGTGCAACAAGTAATGTAAACACTGATTAGCGCGGCGTAAACGGTGAATCCCTGCGGACCGCTTATCAGAATTGTGGTTTGTATAAAATGTAGAGTTTTCGTTACTAAGGCATCACTCTACTCGCAACAATAGAAAAGCGATAACTATGTTCCTGTCGTGCCTCTTGTTATTTGCGTTGGCGCTGATCAGCGCGGAGAGCAGATACATCGCCGACGATGTGGTGTTCGTACCGATGGTGATATCGAGAGTACGGCGCGACACACACGGCTCGGTCACCGTCAACTCGGACGGCACCTCCGGAGCGGTCCTCAAGGTCCCGTTCGCAGGCGACGACAAGAACGTCTTCAGCGCCATCGGCGGCCTCGACCTCGACAAGAACCTCAAGATGAGCGGCACCACAGCCGGCCTGGCGTACGACAACGTGTGAGTATTGCTCCATTGCACAACCAACCATTGACTTTTTACTAGTGCTTCTCTTGAATATCACTTATGATGATTTATTCTTGTAGCAACGGACATGGCGTTACTCTAACCGATACGCACGTGCCTGGCTTCGGAGACAAGCTGACGGCGGCTGGCAAGCTGAACGTGTTCCACAACGACAACCACAACCTGGACGTTAAAGCGTTCGCCACTAGGAATATGCCGGATATTCCGCGCGTGCCCGATTTCAACACCGTCGGCGGCGGCGTCGACTACATGTTCAAGTGAGTATGAGCTGGTCTCTAGTCGCTAGTCGTCAGCCGAAAGCCGGCGTGTGACAGTAGTAACGGTGGTTGTGCTCTCGTGTTTCAGGGACAAGGTGGGCGCGTCGGCGAGCGCTGCGCACACGCCTCTCTTCGACCGTAACGACTACTCCGTGGGCGGCAAGCTGAATTTGTTCCGCGACCCGAGTACGTCATTCGACTTCAACGCCGGCTACAAGAAGTTCGAGATGCCCAACATCAAGTCCGACTGGACACCCAACATCGGCTTCTCATTGACCAAGTTTTGGTAGTTCAGTATTAAGGCAGAGTTTTAATAACAGAAACTAAAACATTCTTGTGATATTTCGTGTTTGTAAATAGGACGTTTGGAATGTCAAGTATTTATATTGAGGTATTTTATTACAAAAATAAATTATATAATATTTTTCGGATTATTGCTTCATTTCATTTTTAATTTAATATGGATAAAATTTAGAAAATCGACTCTATAAAAATATGGCGATTTCAGAACGATGCAGGACCTATTTTACAGCAACCAAAATCATAGCTCTAACTAGTATGCCAAACTTCTGGAGATGACCTATAAGTCATCTTCAGAAGTTTGGCATTCGTAATGCAAATAGGTACTTATCTCGTGGCAGCAGAGTTACATAATATCATGAAAAATAACCCTACTCACGTCCACACTTTTGCTCATAACAATATTTCAAATATAAATAAATAGCCGTTTAATTTTTCACTCATTTTCAATCCTAAGTCGCAAATCAATTAATTTTATAACAATTTGAATTAGGCACCGACTTCCAAAATAATTTATTTTAGTGTACCCATAAACAGAAAACATTAAAACACGGATTCGAAAGAAGATTACATTGTTTGTGTTTGAATAATTTCTGTGTTAACCAGTATATACAGTTCAATGATTTTTTTGGATTACAATAATTTTTGAAGTCAGTTTTTATCTTTTTTTAATGTTCAACTTTTTTGTGGGTTATAGAACACTTTTAATTGAACCCAATACAATCATTTAAGGTCATATAATCATATTTTTAATATGGTAGTATGTTGAATGTTGAAGCTATATTGAAGCCAACGGAAAAATAATCATCATAATCGTATTACATTTTGAGGAGATCTCTTCAAAGTCTAAAGTCCTATATTAATGAAATTATATTGGGACCATTCTGAAGCTAAATAAAACCAAATGCAAAGAGACTCGTTTAAGTCAGACCAGGGTATCACAACAACGGGGTACTAAATTATCGCTTAACATAAAAAGACGAATAGATAAGATAAATCACTTTTGTAGCCGCACAATTATGTATCTTGGCAAAATCACTTTATTGGCGGCAACAGCATGAGCTCGTGCTAGAGTTGCTTACTGAGATGTACAGGATACCCCATAAAAGTATCTGATACAAGTTACAAGATACTTGCAAATAAAGATACTTTTGGAAATGTTGTTTAAAATACTAGATACAAAATACATAATATAATCCAAATACTTTTTGAAAAAGAAACACAATATTAGATCTTATTATCATCTCTTAAAAAAGAAGAATTGCTCCACAGGGCCAAACACTGAGGAAGAAGGTGATATTATTATAGATAGTGAATTTTTAAATTGATGACCTTTGTTGGAGACTGTTGTTTTTATTATATATTTATTTTATTAATAAATAAATCATTGAGTTCTATACTTATATTACACTTTAGATTGTACAGCGAACAGTCAGAAAATAGAATGGAAGTTAGTGATATGTAATTGTTGTGTTAGATTGTAAGGTGACGTTACAAGAATTGTTGATTTATGCACTACAGCAGAGTCAACGATTAATGATATTGTGGATCACATAAAGCCACGACGAAGCGCTTGAACACTATATTCTCGTGAACCAAGTAATTTTAGGGCTTAAAAGTTTAGTTAGGATCTTATATTGGAATTGACTACTTTAGCTTCTGCTTTTTGAACAATGACTGTCAGTGTAGAAAGGACAGAACATAATAAAGATAGTATAGTATTACGTAATTAATATTTATTTACATTTATCATAAAGTCATACCTAATTACAAAAGTTGAGATGAAATACATAATTATTTACAAAAATATCACAGAAATGGTTTTAAATTTTCTGTTGTTAAAACTCTATCCTAATACTGAACTACCAAAACTTGCTGAATGAGAAGCCGATGTTGGGTGTCCAGTCGGACTTGAAGTTGGGCATCTCGAACTTCTTGTAGTCGGCGTTGAAGTCGAGCGAGGTGGTCTTGTCGCGGAACAGGTTCAGCTTGCCGCCCACGGAGTAGTCGTTGCGGTCGAAGAGAGGCGTGTGCGCAGCGCTCGCCGACGCGCCCACCTTGTCCCTGCGATACAAGAGCACAACCAACGTCACTACTGCCACACGCTAGCAGAGGGCTGACGAACAACAACTAGAGACCAGCTCATACTCACTTGAACATGTAGTCGACGCCGCCGCCGAAGGTGTTGAAGTCGGGCGCGCGTGGAATATCCGGCATGGTCCTGGTGGCCAACGCCTTCACGTCCAGGTTGTGGTTGTCGTTGTGGAACACGTTCAGCTTGCCGGCTGCCGTCAGCTTGTCACCGAAGCTGGGTATATGCGTTTTTGTAAGAGTAGCGCCGTGTCCATTGCTGCAAGAGTAACTCACTATAAGTAACGTTCGGAAGAAGAACTACGAGAGAGCCAATGGTCGACGATGTAGAGCAGTACTCACACGTTGTTGTACGCCAGGCCCGCTGTGGCGCCGCTCATCTTGAGGTTCTTGTCGAGGTCGAGGCCGCCGATGGCGCTGAAGACGTTCTTGTCATCGCCTGCGAACGGCACCTTGACGATCGCTCCGGAGGTGCCGTCCGAGTTGACGGTGACCGAGCCGTGTGTGTCGCGCCTTACCCTTGATACCATCATCGGTACCAACACCACATCTTCGTCGATGTATCTGCTCTCCGCGCCCATCAGCGCCAGCGCAAATAACAAGAGACACGACAGGGACATGGTGTATCGATCTCGGGTCACAACGATGAGTGATGCCGCTTTCGCCTGCGTCTCAGTTTATATACGTCGCAGCGCGTGTAGTATTGATAAGAAGTGCAGCCCCTTATACGTGCCCGCGTGGGAATTCTCGAGAATCCACCGCAACGTAGGAAATTGGCAATGATGTGAGGTTACAATAACATTATTATTTACTTGTTTAAGTTATGAGGATATTATTTATTATTTTTGTTTGATGTATGCAATTTTATTCTCAGAACGAATTTTTAATATCAATTGGTGATGATTATGGTAGTTATCCGTCCGACAAATGAATCAAAACTTAAATCTAGGAACGTGATCAAAATGCTTTCATTTTTATTGTTTAAAATGTTTTGTAAAGCTAAATCACGTATATTTACTTTGTTTTGCCTGCCTTATCTCCAATAACACACACGACTTTTGTGCATTTTTGTAGCATAGTGACCTTTGAATTACATCATTCTCATCCCTTCTTTGATTACACACTTACAGAATCCATAGCATCCATATTTGGCCTAAGTACCAGAGTACATAATCACATCTGATATAATATGTATATACGAGTATAATCACAAACAAACTATGCTACTATTGAAAGCGAAAAATTACGCAAATGTAGCAATATCAATATCTAAGATATATTACAGTAATAGCGACAGAGAGGCCAAATGATAAGTTAAACTACATTAATATACATATGTGTTTTTAACCACCAACACAAAAGAGGGGTGTTATATACGACATTTAGAATAAGGTAAAGTCAGCCACATGAGTAGTTGAACAAGTTCAAAATCTCAAATTACCTTTAAACTTTATGTCCGTATCAACAATATTTTTTTCGTAGAAATAGAAATTTTATAAGGTTTACTTTATTTTAGATAAGAATATTTCAATAGAAGATAAAGTGTTGAAGAGTTTTGAAGTTTTTTATTGTTCAGATAATTTTTGGTTAACTGCATGAATTCCAATATCTGGGATCACTCATTACCAACAACGGTAGCTGCGAAAAAGAGATTCGAAGACGCATCGCGATGACGAAGGTCGATAAGGTTTGGACGGACAGAAACATGAATATGCCAATGAGCGTAGCAGTGCACCAAGCCGAAGATCGCGCCTCGTGGAGAAGACTACTAAATGACCTTGGACGGGATCACGATCCTCAATAATGAGGGGCCGACTGAAGAGAGAGCCTGTACAAGTGTCACTTCTAACGCAACCACCAATATAATATCAAAACTAATTGAAATTAAATCACTAAGTACATAATATATTTACTTGTAGGCGGACTTAATGTCTTAGAAGAATATACGTCAATGGCTGTAGGCATTCTCTACAAGTCAACCTTAGGTTGAAGTTGAGCTGTATAAGGTAGGGCATCAAAGAAATCTGTAGCAGTAAACAAATAAAAGAGTAAATGTAACAAAATATGACATATACAAATATTATACGCAGCCACTAGGGAATATGTTATATGGATCGGTTCAGTTATTGATTTTTTTGTACATTCATACCTAATACAATATTTAAAATTATAATATTGCCTCGAAGTGACAAAATATTTAAAAATCCTATTAATTACACGCATCATAAAATAATTACGATTTTGTTATATTGGTTCAGTGGAAGATACTTTCTGTATATTAGATGTTTGCGAATTTATTACAGAGACACTTTCGTAGTATGAGATCATAACCTTTTGATAAACAAGGAATATTTTCCTTATATAACGTCGATAAAAATAAAAGCAAAGTGACCGCATGAAATCGGTTCACGGATAATTTCTAAACATCTCGGTTATTTCCCGACAGTTCCCACGCGGGCGCGGGATAGGGGCTGCACTTCTTATCAATACCGTGCGCGCTGCGACGTATATAAACTGAGACGCAGATGATAGCAGCATCACTTATCATTGTGACCCGAGATCGATACACCATGTCCCTGTCGTGCCTCTTCCTCGTTGCGCTGGCGCTGGTGGGCGCAGAAAGCCGATACATCGCCGACGATGTGGTGTTGGTGCCGATGATGGTATCAAGGGTACGGCGCGACACACACGGCTCAGTCACCGTCAACTCGGACGGCACCTCCGGAGCGGTCGTCAAGGTGCCGTTCGCAGGCGACGACAAGAACGTCTTCAGCGCCATCGGCGGCCTCGACCTCGACAAGAACCTCAAGATGAGCGGCGCCACAGCGGGCCTGGCGTACAACAATGTGTTAGTAATGCTTTACATCATCGACCATTGACTCTCTCGTAGTTCTTCTTCCGAACGTTACTTATAGTGAGTTACTCTTGCAGCAATGGACACGGCGCTACTCTTACAAAAACGCATATACCCAGCTTCGGTGACAAGCTCACGGCGGCCGGCAAGCTGAACGTGTTCCACAACGACAACCACAACCTGGACGTGAAGGCGTTGGCCACCAGGACCATGCCGGATATTCCACACGCGCCCGACTTTAACACCTTCGGCGGCGGCGTCGACTACATGTTCAAGTGAGTATGAGCTGGTCTCTAGTTGTTGTTCGTCAGCCCCCTGCTAGCGTGTGGCAGTAGTGACGTTGGTTGTGCTCTTGTATCGCAGGGACAAGGTGGGCGCGTCGGCGAGCGCTGCGCACACGCCTCTCTTCGACCGCAACGACTACTCCGTGGGCGGCAAGCTGAACCTGTTCCGCGACAAGACCACCTCGCTCGACTTCAACGCCGACTACAAGAAGTTCGAGATGCCCAACTTCAAGTCCGACTGGACACCCAACATCGGCTTCTCATTCAGCAAGTTTTGGTAGTTCAGTATAAGGGTAGAGTTTTAATAACAGAAAATTTAAAACCATTTCTGTGATATTTCGTGTTTGTAAATAGGAGATTTTAAATGTCAAGTATTTTATATTAAGGTATTTTATTACAAAAATAAATGATATAATATTGTCCTGATTATGACTTACTTTCATTTTTACTTTAATATAGATTACCTTAAAAGTCGAGCTTTTAAAAATGACACTGATTAGAGGCAGTTGTAGCAGCCTACAATTATTGACCTTCAGAAGTTTAGCATTCGTATTGTAAGGTGGCTTGTGGCAGCAGAGGAAGTTACATATCATGAAAATTAATTCTACTCATGCCCACACTTTTTGCTCACAACAATATTTTAAATATTAATAACCGTTTTATTTTTCAATTAATTTCACAGATCGATTATTTTTATAACAATTTAAATTAGGCACCGACTTCCAAAAATATCTATTTTAGTATACTTATAAACATAAAAACACCGTATTGGCAAGAAGATTACATAATTTGTGTTTTAAAAATTTATTTCCGTATTTTGAATTCTTTGTCTATTACCAAGTGTGACGTAGTATAAGATCACACAAAATGGTTTTACCCGCGTGAAAAAGTTTTTAGGGATAAATATTTTCCCGGGATAAGAAGTAGTCTATAGCACTTAGGAGTAATGTGACTTCCTATTAGTAAAAAAAATAAAAACATTGATTTTGTAGCTCCTGAGATTAGCACGTTCAACAAATAAACACTTCAGCTTTATATATTAGTTTATACAAGGTCATTTTGACAGTGCGTTACTAAATGAAAACACACATTCGACTCCATTTTTGTTTCATCTTTGTGCCAAAAATCATCCATTAATAACGCATATATTTACCGAAAATCCTGGTTTTAGTTTTCTGTATCTTTGATCATTTTGTAGTATGATCACAGAGTCGCAAAAATTTTACATATTTATTCAAAATAGAAGTAATCACATATAAATGTTAAATCGTTTTTTTCTAATTTCTACTTAATTGCTTAATGTTATGTATGTATGTATACTAAATACGTCATTTCAGGCTCATCAAGTCCTCACCAAAGTATAAAGATACTACATCTAACTATCGCATAAATATTCTATCCATAAAAATTAATATTATCTGAAGTTTGCAGTTTTTTCTAAATAAAGGATTTTTTTGAGGTTGTCATGTTACTTTATTTTGTCATTATTTGCAGTCTGCTTATTAGTTATTAATCTAGGGAACATTGCATTCCGAAAAACGGCTTACATAATGGTTAAGAAAAACTGCCTTTTTTATACAAAGGTAACTAGAAATAGTAAGTTTTATGTTAACAACGGCCAAAATATGCTGGCATATGTTAGAGAATATACACCCGCAAACCACGTGATGTTCAATATGGAGTTTTTTTCCACTAAGTAATAGTTGCTATAATATGATCTATTTTACCAGGCATTACTCCTCGTTACATAAGAGACCCGCACTAAACTTGCTGGTCAGTGATGTAACCTGCCTACACGCATGCCGGAGGGTGGCGACCCATTTACACTAACTGCATGCAGTGGGTAATTCATTAAACGTGCCTTCTTTCAACCATGCGATATAGAAGCGTTAATATTACGACGACGCAGGGAACACGAGGGAAGATATCTAACGGTCATAAGACTAATACAAGTTTCATTAAATCAGTATCTAAAAAGATAGCTGCACCCAATAAATAGATAGTGCATTTTTAAATTGATGACCTTTGTTGGAAACTGTTGTTTTTATCATATATTTATTTTATTAATGAATAAATAAATCATTGAGTTCTATACTTATTCACTTTAGATTGTACAGCGAACAGTCAGAAAATAGAATAGAAGTTATCCATCAGTGATGATGACTTATAAGTGAGTGATATGTAATTGTTGTGTTAAATTGTAAGGCGACGTTACAAGAATTGTTGATTTATGCACTACAGCAGAGTCAACGATTAATGATATTGTGGATCACATAAAGCCACGACGAAGCGCTTGAACACTATATTCTCGTGAACCAAGTAATTTTAAGGCTTAAAAGTTTAGTTAGGATCTTATATTGGAATTGACTATTTTAGCTTCTGCTTTATGAACAATGACTGTCAGTGTAGAAAGGACAGAACATAATAATGATCGTATATTATTACGTAATTAATATTTATTTACATTTATCAAAAAGTCGTACCTAATTACAAAAGTTGAGATGAAATACATAATTATTTACAAAAATATCACAGAAATGGTTTTAAATTTTCTGTTCTTAGAACTCCGCCTTAATACTGAACTACCAAAACTTGGTGAATGAGAAGCCGATGTTGGGTGTCCAGTCGGACTTGAAGTTGGGCATCTCGAACTTCTTGTAGTCGGCGTTGAAGTCGAGCGAGGTGGTCTTGTCGCGGAACAGGTTCAGCTTGCCGCCCACGGAGTAGTCGTTGCGGTCGAAGAGAGGCGTGTGCGCAGCGCTCGCCGACGCGCCCACCTTGTCCCTGCGATACAAGAGCACAACCAACGTCACTACTGCCACATGCTAGCAGGGGGCTGACGAACAACAACTAGAGACCAGCTCATACTCACTTGAACATGTAGTCGACGCCGCCGCCGAAGGTGTTGAAGTCGGGCGCGTGTGGAAGATCCGGCATGGTCCTGGTGGCCAACGCCTTCACGTCCAGGTTGTGGTTGTCGTTGTGGAACACGTTCAGCTTGCCGGCTGCCGTCAGCTTGTCACCGAAGCTGGGTATATGCGTTTTTGTAAGAGTAGCGCCGTGTCCATTGCTGCAAGAGTAACTCACTATAAGTAACGTTCGGAAGAAGCACTACGAGAGAGTCAATGGTCGACGATGTAGACCATTACTCACACGTTGTTGTACGCCAGGCCGGCTGTGGCGCCGCTCATCTTGAGGTTCTTGTCGAGGTCGAGGCCGCCGATGGCGCTGAAGACGTTCTTGTCGTCGCCTGCGAACGGCACCTTGACGACCGCTCCGGAGGTGCCGTCCGAGTTCAGGGTGACCGAGCCGTGTGTGTCGCGCCTGACCCTTGATACCATCATCGGCACCAACACCACATCTTCGGCGATGTATCGGCTCTCTGCGCCCACCAGCGCCAGCGCAACGAGGAAGAGGCACGACAGGGACATGGTGTATCGATCTCGTGTCACAACGGTGAGTGATGCCGCTTTCGCCTGCGTCTCAGTTTATATACGTCGCAGCGCGTGTAGTATTGATAAGAAGTGCAGCCCCTTATACGTGCCCGCGTGGGAATTCTCGGGAATCCACCGCAACGTAGGAAATTGGCAATGATCTGAGGTTACAATAACATTATTATTTATTTGTTTAAGTTATGAGGATATTAGTTATTATTTTTGTTTGATGTATGGGATTTTATACTCAGAATGAATTATTAATGTAAATTTGTGTTGATTGTGGTAGTTATCAGGCCGATAATTATTTTATCGTGCAAATAAGACAAAAGGGTCAAAAGTTGAAGCCAGGAACGTGATCAAAATGCTTACAATTTTATGGTGTAAAATTTTTTGTAAAGCTATCACGTATATTTACTTTGTTTTGTCTGCCTTATCTCCAATAACATAATATGTATGACTTTTGCGGAAATTTGTAGCACAATAACTTTTCAATTACATTATTTTAATCTCCTCCTTGATAATCAATTGTACTAGAAAAGTGTAATGTGTATATCAGCAGGGTTAACAACCATCGAAAATGTTGTGTAAATAAATGTAAAAAAATCTGAAGTAAAAACTATTTCAAATTAAATTTCTGATATTAACGCTATATCTAAATTCAAACTTTTCATATTTAGCCTAAGTACCTACTAGTGTCCATAGTGAAATCTGATATAATAATATTATCTATATCTATTCACAAACAAACGACGCTACTGTTCAAAGCATAATATTACGCAAATATAGCAACATAAATATCTAAAACGCATTACAGCAATAGAAACAGAGAGGTCAAATGATGGATCTACATTGATTTATCATATAAGTTTCATAACCACCAACACAAAAGAGGGGTGTTATATTCGATATTTAGTGTAAGGTACAGCCACATAAGTAGTTGATCAAGTTTAAAACTTCAAATCGCCTCTAAACTTTTATGTACGTATCAACAATAGTTTTATCTTATTTTTTTTTTTTTTTTAATAGGTTTACTTTATTTTAGACTAGCTGATCCGACAGACATTATTCTGTCTTAACTATGAACTTGCAGCCCGCATTTTATTACTCGCTGACAGTTATTTCAAACAACTGACAGTCATATAAAATTAATATAGTCGTTAAGTTTTCTTGAATTTTCCAAAATTTTCTAATGTCCCGCTCAACTTCCTCAATTTTTCTATCATAAGAACCTTCTCCTGACTTGATTAATTAACACAACAAATAAGAATTAGCGCATTGTTCCATCCGTTGTCGCGTGATGCGACGACCAAGGGAAATAGAGATTCGTTTTAATATAGATGAAACCATAATTTGACCGACGGTAATGCGTTGAAGCGTTATGAAGTTTTTAATTTGTTCAGATATTGTTGTGCTTGTGGCATGCACAAGTGTCTCTTCCAACGCAACTAGCTAGAAGGAAGCACTGAGGTACTGTGGTCCCCATATACGTATATTCCATGGTCCAGTAAGAAAAAATCGCACAAAAGTTACCTGGTCAGATAAATGAATCTAAGTCTCTAAGTACATAATATTAAATTTACTTATTTATTTTTCACTTCACATACATACATAAAATTTTGTATATAGACGGATTTAATGTCGTAGGCATTCTCTCCCAGTCAATCTTAGGTTGGAGTTGAGATGAACAAGGTAGGGCATCAAAGAAATCTGTTGCGGTAAATAAATACAACAGTAAATATACATAATTAATACGATATATTATACGCAGCCGCTAAGGCAATATGTCATGTTAGATCAGTTATTGATTTCCTTGTAGATACATACCTAATACAAAATTTAAAATTATAATATTCCTTCGAGGTGAGTGAATTCACGAAAAGTCCTATTGATTATACGCATGACAAAATAGTAATAATTTTGTCATCTTGGTTTAGTAGTAGAATCTTTCTGTATATTAGACGTTTGCGAATTTATTACAGAAACCCTTTCGTAGTATGAGATCATAACCTTTTGATAAACAAGGAATATTTTCCTTATATTACGTCGATAAAAATAAAAGCAAAGTGACCGCATGAAATCGGTTCACGGATAATTTCTAAACATCTCGGTTATTTCCCGAGAGTTCCCACGCGGGCGCGGACTAGGGGCTGCACTCCTTATCAATACCGTGCGCGCTTCGACGTATATAAACTGAGACGCAGGCGAAAGCGGCATCACTCATCGTTGTGACCCCAGATCGATTCACCATGTCCCTGTCGTGCCTCTTCCTCGTTGCGCTGGCGCTGATGGGCGCAGAGAGCCGATACATCGCCGAAGATGTGGTGTTGGTACCGATGATGGTATCAAGGGTAAGGCGCGACACACACGGCTCGGTCACAGTCAACTCGGACGGCACCTCCGGAGCAGTCCTCAAGGTGCCGTTCGCAGGCGACGATAAGAACGTCTTCAGCGCCATCGGCGGCCTCGACCTCGACAAGAACCTCAAGATGAGCGGCGCCACAGCGGGCCTGGCGTACAACAACGTGTGAGTAATGCTTTACATCATCGACCATTGACTCTCTCTTAGTTCTTCTTCCGATCGTTACTTATAGTGAGTTACGCTTGCAGCAATGGACACGGCGCTACTCTTACAAAAACGCATATACCAAGCTTCGGTGACAAGCTGACGGCAGCCGGCAAGTTGAACGTGTTCCACAACGACAACCACAACCTGGACGTGAAGGCGTTGGCCACCAGGACCATGCCGGATATTCCACACGCGCCCGACTTCAACACCTTCGGCGGCGGCGTCGACTACATGTTCAAGTGAGTATGAGCTGGTCTCTAGTTGTTGTTCGTCAGCCCCTGCTAGCGTGTGGCAGTAGTGACGTTGGTTGTGCTCTTGTATCGCAGGGACAAGGTGGGCGCGTCGGCGAGCGCTGCGCACACGCCTCTCTTCGACCGCAACGACTACTCCGTGGGCGGCAAGCTGAACCTGTTCCGCGACAAGACCACCTCGCTCGACTTCAACGCCGACTACAAGAAGTTCGAGATGCCCAACTTCAAGTCCGACTGGACACCCAACATCGGCTTCTCATTCAGCAAGTTTTGGTAGTTCAGTATTAAGGCTGAGTTTCAAAAACAGAAAAATAAAACCATTTCTGTGATATTTCGTTTTTGCAAACAAAAAGTTGTAATTTTAATGTTGAGTATTTTATAGCAATATATTTAAATATTTTTAAATAAATATTATATAAGTTATTTCTTTGTATTATTAAGACTTATACTCGCAATTATTACATTATAATACCTACCTACTTCCCTAACAACACCGACTCGCGTATTACAGTAATATCACCTGCTCCACATTGTCCCAAGGACAGCAGGAACGGCAAAAAGATTTATTTTACTGAGATTTAATAAATCTCATAATACCCAGTAAATTAAATTACCCATAAGTAACAGCCTTCAAACTAGTACACTAGAATAGCATAAAGCTAATCTTGAACTGACTTCAACTATTCAGGGTCAAGCAGTGCCCTTAATTCGATGTTTTGTAATATAAAGTTACTGATAAGTTCGATGAGGAGATGGAACGCTAACCATGAGGCGAGGGACTAGTTCATGTTCATGGGTTGTATATATAACAACCTTTTGCTTGCGGGTCCGCTCGCGTGAGAAAGTTTTTCCTGGACAAAGACTTGCTATACATTTTCCTGGGATAAAAAGTAGCCTGTCCTTCCCAGGGTCTGAAACTATATCCTTAGCAAATAACATCGAAATCCGTTGGGTAGTTTTTGAGTTTATCCCATTCAGACTGGCAGACAAATGCGCCGGGTTCTTTGCTTTATAATATATTTTTTGAAAGATTTTAAGAGGAATAATTTCGTCATACATTATTGTCCCGTAATTTTAATAGTTAACGTAGTGCACGCAAAGGAAACTCTTAAAAGGCATAAATTTTCCCCGTTTTTGGAGCATTTTCCATTCATGCTCCGCTCGTATTGGTCATAGAGTGATGTTATATATTCTATGGCCTTCCTCGATAAATGGACTGTCCAACATTGAATGAATTTTTCAATACGAACCAGACATTTCTGAGATTAGCACGTTCAATTAAACAAACAAACTCGTCAGCTTTTTAATATATTCGTATAGATATGACAGGAGCCGATGCTTTTGGGACATTCGGCTCCATACAACACAAAATAGAAACTAGTCAAATACGGGTAACAATCGCGCTCTGCAAGAGCTTTAGGCTTCATTATTGTCATTATATTCGCTACTAGCTTCCGCCCGCAACTTCGCCCGCGTGGATTTCGGACTTCAAAAATGGAGCCGGTCGCGAACGTTCGAGAATGTTCGTTTTACGAAGCTACTCGCTAGGTGATTCGCTAGCCTCTAGGTGCCAAGCAAGCCGCCTGCCTGTGCGTTCGCGACCTTATATATATACAAAAATAATCCTTATAGCATGATTCAGTGTTCACGCATGATGGCTTATTATTAGCGTATTTCATGTATAACTTTGGTGTTTCTATACCGATTTCTATGATTCTTTTTTATGGAATATTTAATAATGTTAACTTTTTAATTAGGGATGACTGAGAGTGTTATAAAGGTAAGAGTAGACAAATATAATGAGAAAGCTTCGAACTGCTAAGCTATCGGGAGTTACACGTGTTATTGTGAGTCAACCATAAAAGATAGACATATGGTGTCGTGGGATTCTTTTTACATAATTTTAAGGAGAACATTTCCGTCATACATGATTTCTGTGTAGCTTTAACCATTAAGGTTGCACACGTGTCGGAAGCTTAAAAAATGGGGTAACTTCTCCCGTTTTCCCAACATTTCCCTTCACTGCTCTGCTCCTATTAATTGTAGCGTGATGAAAAGTATACTATAACCTGCACAGGAGTATGACAAATAATTGTACCAAGTTTCGTTAAAATCCGTCGAGTAGTTTTTGTTTCTATAACGGTTATACAGACAGACAGACAAAAATTTTACTAATTGCATTTTTGGCATGAGTATCGACCCCTAAACACCCCCTGATAGTTATTATTTTGGAAATATATTTCATGTACAGAATTGACCTCTCTACAGATTTATTATAAGTATAGATAACCTCTGTTCCGAGAAAATTTGGGCTCGCTAGTTATTAAGGTAAAACAAAGACATTAACATTAACTATTTTTCGGATTTTATCGCGGTTTTAATATTTTAGTTTTCTCCCGTCGTTTCGAAGATTTTGCAGCCTTCGTGACCTCGGGGGGAGGGGAGGGGTTAAATAAATAGTTCAAAATTCCTCAAGATTGCCCTACACATGTCGAATGAGACTAGTTATATTGTTGTAGAAAATCCTGAGCAGTAAACCAGATTAACCCTCTTCTCATGCTGCTTTGCCGGGAACGCATACTTAAACGAATTTTACTTCGTAAAACATAAAACAAAAAAAATAAAATCCGTACACATATGTATATATGTGTATTTGAAATCAGAAAATATCTGATTTAATATATATACACGCAGGAAGATACGTCACGTTAAAATACCTTACATTAAAAAAATACCTGAGTATTTTGAAGGTGGTGACACAAATAAAATAAGTTATTTTATTATGTTCCTGAAAGTATGAATTAATTATAATTAAATAACATCTGACAGTAGTGTATCACAAAATATAATAATTATAACTGCGACCAACGAGCAGTATTACATTGTTTATTTAATTAGAAAGCTCAAGTGATCCCTGATATTATTATAAGTTAAATGATCACCACCCTTAAATATTCTTAATTCCAAAAGACCCTTGTATGGGCTGTCAGTCTTTAAAATAGGGAATGAGTAATGAGAAAGGGAGGGGCGTGGCCTTCTGGAAGTGACATTAACCAAGGAAGCTGTAACGTCTATGATACAGTGGTTGTAGCCAATCGAATTACACTATATACTTATTTCTACCATATTTCAAAATATAATGAATATACGTCTCAAAAAAAGTAGTCCGTTTATACATAGAGTTGATAACATCTTGAAGACCCGTACAGTTGAAGGATACTGGATACTGTATTCGATTCCTACTGCGAGATACATGGTCGTGTACTATTACAACTTCAGATCTACGGAATCTAAATCTTAACCGCTATAACAAACAATATATGCATCTCTAATAGTACCTAGTGGGTAGTATTCCGTCGTATTATAGAGCAAACAAGACAATATATTATAATTTTGTTACTAATGAGAAATGTATACAATTGAAATTAAACTAATTTTCCGGATTCTGTCGCGGTTTTTTGTTTTTTATTTTTTTCCGACGTTTCGAAGACTTTGCAGCCTTCATGGTCACGGACTGACCCCGTCAGACAGGTCAAACAAAAAACCGCGATAGAATCCGGAAAATTAGTTTAATTTCAATGTCTAACATTCGCGTAAACATAAGAAATCAAATGTATACAAGATCGTTTAATTAGTTACAAATTATATTACGATGTTTCTCATAGGATCTTTTTAATGAATCTAGAAAATGTGTAATGTACAATAGATCATATACGCGGCGATAGTATAGTGGTGACGGCGGGAATTGCCAGTATGAAAATGGCAAGCGCCGTGCTCGACATGGGTGACTTAATTATATCTTTTCAAAGTTTGTATACATCTATAACTATCAGTATGTATATTTAGTGTTAAATATATCAGCCAAAATGTAACCAGAATTATTTATAAAACTGTTGCAATATACCCACAAACATGTCACTATGTAATATGTACTCCTTAATAATATTCAATGCTCCTGAAATACTGTCTCAAATAATAAACATCATAAACAAATAACGTAATAACATACTGAAGCGGGCAAAATGTTTTGTCTCTCATGAAAAATGCCCCTGTTTTAAACTCGCAGTATTGAGCACTGAACAACAGATTTGAAAATTTTCCTTAAGATGAAATCAACAGTCAGGTCAGTGTATCTCTGCACTAATCTTTTTGCACTTAACGCGTTTCCTTAAGATTGCAAAGGCGCGCGGGCCGGGGGAGTTCCTCGTTATCTCGTCGTCGATAACTGCAGCGTATATAAACTGAGATGCATTCGACAACAGTATCATTTCTCTCTGTGACACGAGATCGATACACCATGTCCCTGTCGTGCCTCTTGTTATTTGCGCTGGCGCTGATGGGCGCGGAGAGCAGATACATCACCGACGATGTGGTGTTCGTACCGATGGTGGTATCAAGGGTACGGCGCGACACACACGGCTCGGTCACCGTCAACTCGGACGGCACCTCCGGAGCGATCGTCAAAGTGCCATTCGCAGGCAACGACAAGAACATCGTCAGCGCCATCGGTGGCCTCGACCTCGACAAGAACTTCAAGATGAGCGGCGCCACAGCGGGCTTGGCGTACGACAACGTGTGAGTAATGCTCCACATCATCCACCATTGACTCTCTCGTATTGCTACTTCCGAACTTTACTTATAGTGAGTTACTCTTGCAGCAATGGACACGGCGCTACTCTTACAAACACACATATACCCAGCTTCGGTGACAAGCTGACGGCAGCCGGCAAGTTGAACGTGTTCCACAACGACAACCACAACCTGGACGTGAAGGCATTGGCCACCAGGACCATGCCGGATATTCCGCGCGTGCCCGACTTCAACACCTTCGGCGGCGGCGTCGACTACATGTTTAAGTAAGTATGAGCTGGTCTCTAGTCGCTAGTCGTCAGCCGAAAGCCGGCGTGTGACAGTAGTGACGTTGGTTGTGCTCTTGTATCGCAGGGACAAGGTGGGCGCGTCGGCGAGCGCTGCGCACACGCCTCTCTTCGACCGCAACGACTACTCCGTGGGCGGCAAGCTGAACCTGTTCCGCGACAAGACCACCTCGCTCGACTTCAACGCCGACTACAAGAAGTTCGAGATGCCCAACTTCAAGTCCGACTGGACACCCAACATCGGCTTCTCATTCAGCAAGTTTTGGTAGTTTATTATTATGATTCAAGTCATCCACTTTTTGTACAGGTGTAATTAATTACGATTTTAAAGTTTAAGTATTTATATATAAATAAATATTTTGGAAATATTTTTTTTTTATTTTATTTCTACATTAACCCTTATCTATTGTTATAAAAACAATCGTATTATAAATTTTGCAAAAGTCAGGCAATAGAACTTATAATATTAATAATAGCAGCATCTAAATCTCTCGATAAGTTACAATTCATTGCCCAAACATTCGTTCGCCAAGATGCTACATTACGAAGACAAGATCTTGAAAATTAAGCTCAAGATTAGCTGTAATTAGTCCAGTTTTTCATCAGGTGCTATCTGCGGAAATGGCAACTCTCCAACAGGTCTGAGAAATATCGCGCACACCTAGCACGATTAAGAGCTGGAAAAATGCTCAAGAATAATCCACATCCAGAATTTGTTTGTCTCACTACAGGACGAAATGCGTTAAATATTTTCAAAGCAGCTGAATACGAAGCATATTTTTTTGTATAACATAAATTGTCTGTATTTCTTATTATAAAGACAGTTTATGGTAATCGTAATTTCTCTCCGAATGTGAGAAAATAAGATAGTTTTGCTGCGAAATAAAACAGCTGTCGTAAGATTTGTACGAATCGTAACATTCTGCAGAAACGATTCTGCGAAACAGCAAATATTTTTTTTATAGCAAAATATTAAAGTATTGAATGGGATGGACGCTAATAGTCACAATCCGTTAATACACAAAAGCAAGCAATATTTCTTATGGCAGTGTGTAACTCTACAGAGTACACAGTAGGGTTATGAGTATGGATCTGTCTTGATCCAAAATATATTTTGTTTTTAGTTGACATGAAAGTCCCTCGTGGCTTCTGATATTAGCGACACGACGGTGGCTTTTTTTATTTATAATGTCTAGTACCGTTGAAAACAGTATTCGCGAATCAGGTCTATCTATGTGCTTATCTTCCGACATTTAAAACCAAATATAATGCATGAATAAATATAGAATATAATATAATGGGATCATTTTAATTTATAAAATTTCTTGTTAAACAATATACATTGTAGGTTTAACTTCACGGCATCAGTTCTGGTTAGAATTCGAACTTTATAAATTGTTAAGGACTCTCATGTATGCCGGTTTCTCTCGTGATATATATTTTTAATATTCTCGGAATATCCATTTGCAATGGCCATACAAAATGGCACATTTCTAGCGAAGTTCCGAATGCGATCGCGGGCCGAGGCGTCTTACTCATAAACTCAAATCTTTCACCAGTCCGTACTTAGAATAACTTTATGACCTGTTTGTACGTTACCGTATTTAAAAGAACATGTACATGTTATTTTTTTTTTCAACTAAACGCTTGAATAGATCTGCAAAAAAGACCTTTAATCCAAAACAAATAAATTCACGAATGCTTTTCAAATATCTTTTAAGTCTTTTTCAGTCGTTCTTTCCCTTTTGTGATGGTATCTTAAATTCTGATGCATGTTATTTAAAATATCTTCTACGTTAAATCTTGTATTACTGAAGCACTTTAATGAGTGCGTCCGCGGGCTATAGCTAGTGTACTAGTGCAGTGAAGTGAGCGAGTTGTGCCACATCTCACACAACAGTTGCAACCGTCATGGAACGATCGCTCATCACGCTGAATACTTTAAAGAAAAATCACTTTACTTTGCGAAATATCGCTTTCCATTTATTTGGTACGAATCATTTATTTCTCTCGTTTCGAGTGCATAACAATATCGTATGCAGATTTTATTCTTCCTCGCATATGAATAAATGATACGGCATAATTCGCAACTTATTGTTTTTTTATGATTTTCAGATAATATGTACAATCTAACACAATTATTCTATAAATAATAGGCTGAAATGTATCTATTGCATATAATGTCGTTTATTACTTACTGTCACAGAGGACGAAACGCAACTCGACGGTAAGTACCTAATATCTGACATATGACTTTTGGACTATTTTGAATTTAGAATATTAATTGTCTAAAAGTTTATTTAATTTGTATTATCATTATTTCAGATTTTGTCACCGTCAAAATGTGTCGCTATATCGGTCACTAGTTCAAATCTTAGACCTAAACGTGTGCTTTTTGTAGCAAGTACAAAATTCCGAAAAAAATGCCTTTTCAAAAATTTATCCATAATCAACATCTCACAGCTCAAGCATGCTGCAACTAGACCACTGGGCTTGTATAGTTTGTACCGTTAAATAAATCCGTCAAAGATATCTCTTCATAACAGCTATGTCAATTAGTTCAAAAATTAATATTCACTAAGCAGTTATCTGACATTTTGAGTTCTCTAATTACCTGTTATCTGGCAGTCCGAGGCTATCATTCTCTGACGGCGAAATAATTGGCCAAGAGACAATGTCCAGGGTCCAAGCCGGCTCGTGACGTGGATTTATCGAGGAATTGTAACCATATTTTATAATGTAGTGCCGTATTAATAAAGTGGTTGGGGGTACTATTGGATGGAGTCTCGAATTGTACTCGAATGCTTTATCTAGTTAATATATACATTTTTTTAATTTTGTCGCCAGTGTACTGGACATAATAAGACTTAACATCTCATGTCTCAGGATGGCGAGCGCAGTGGAATACCAAACAATACTTTGTAATTGAAAGTGTTGGATGGTGTTTCTAATGTTTATGGGCGGTCGTATCGATTACCATAAGGCGAATGGCAAGCAAGCAAATTTCATTTTATGTATGAACTAAATAATAACCTTTTGGGTACGTAAAAAGGTAAAATACGCAAAGGTATAATGTCTCCAATCGACTTGATTAGTATTGTATGACTGTATATTACAGACAATTAGAACACAATACAGGGACTGACGTGATTAGACGTTCGGACCCAATCAAGAATCAAATCAATAACCAATTAGATGGCGAATTCCAATTGAAACGGTTTGTAATGACGCTTTACGTATATAGTACCTAGTACATAGTATCAATTTGATTGTAGGTCACTATTCCATGTCTTGCTCGATAGGTGTCGCATTGTCTACATCGGTAAAGAAGAAGCATTTGCTTTTATATTCGCCCGAATAGTTGTTAGATCCCGCTATAGTGGCCCACGTAATTGTGTCGCGTTTCGGGATCAGCCTAAGTATAACCGGTTCCAACAGGCCGACATAATTGTGTCGACTGCTGTGGGGTAATCATCTCTCGTAAATTGACATTCTGTTGGACCTAATCAAGTTACCATCAGTTATAGTGGCGTCGCTTTTCAATGCTTGTATAAAAAAGCAGTATGCAACTCGTTTGAGGGAATTAAACTTAATAACTCTTGTCTGAGGATGACAAAGACATTCTACAATCATTAAAAAAAACTCAGAAATATTTTTTTAATTCTCGAAAGTTGAACAAATTTGAAACGAGTTCCAAAGGTAAAAACTTTACAATCATATTCCATAATCCGTGTTCGGTCGACGACTGTCTTAGAAACTAAATAAATTAGTACATAAATATAAATCTAGATTCAGACGTTAACATTCGGAACTTGTCTGCACTAAATATTCTCCATATCTCAGATCGAGTTACTCATATTATTCATAACCCTTGGATTGCTGTAGAAATTTTAGAAATGGAAACGTTATGGGAATAAATAATTAATTTTGAATATTGAACCCATAAATTAGTTTTATTATAAACTTTCTCGCCCGGTCTCTCGGACCGTCCATAAATAGTAACAATAATACTTTAGAATAAGTATTACAAGCCCTGCATGGTATTGCGCTCGTTACCAAATAACCTATTGTCAAGTTCCATATTGCCCACAGTAACTACTGGTCACTGGCTAACAATATTATTTAAACCAAACAAGGTTAGCGCCATGCTGGTTTCTTATGCGTCGCATAATAAATAAATTTGTATGATATATCCATATATTTTGTCTATAATATATTACAAAACATACTTTGAGTCCTCAAAAGCTACATCTCCAGTGAACTATATTTCACAAATTCAAAAATCAACTACCCGCGGAGTTAAATGACCACGAAAAAACGTATCCCATGGGGCAAGAGTTGAAAATCCCTCTCCAGCATAAAATTACGGCTCATGTATCCCGGAGGGATGACTTCCTCTTAATCCCACATTACAAATTGGGCTTCCCGTTACTGAGGGATGGTCCTAACACGATACATTTATATTTAGATTGGGCCTTAAGCCATAATTCTGGAAATGCATGAAACCGAGATTTTAAAACAAGGAATCTGTATTAATTATATTTATGTAGGGCACTTATTTTAATTTAAGTTTCGAAATGTGTTAATGTTTCGAGTTTGGAAACAAGGAATCGCTATTCTGCAAAGATTTGACGGGGAATCCTAGTTTGAGATGATAATGTCTTTATTATGATATCTGGAATGAAAACTAATGAAAACTATTAGTTTTCTCTCTAAAATTTACTCGCAAGCCTTTTACCAAGATAAAAGCAATGAATTTGAAAATGAATATAGCTTATACTACATAGGGAATGTGCAACATGCTACTATTTGTATTTAAGGATTTTTAGGATACTATTTTAGATAGATTAATCCTACAAATAAAGGAAGTTCGTCCTCTAATATTAAAATAGAAGTATTAAGTACCTAGTTTACGTCAAGTATTGACATTATTTTTGATTTATAAATATTCTTGCATGGAAACGGAATTTTCATACATACTAATTAGTAATTTCAAAATCACTTCTCGTCACAAATATCAAGACACGCTTTAATTCCGTAGCTGATTGACGTGGTTTCCAATAAGGAATAGCTAATTATAGACAATGATATACTAGAAACATAATAAAAAATATTGTACTACATACCTTATGATTTCTAATTTCTTTTTCTCTTTCGAAATTTAGTAAAGAACGGAAAGGGCTATCAAAACCGATATGTTGAGACTTGAGCTCAACCAGAGGAAGACGCCTACAACAAACACAAGATTTAGAAAATATGTGATCTCTATTAAACGGCTTTAAAGAAGGTAATACAGATTTTGAAGTTATTAAAAAAATATTAATATATTTATTGCCACATATATTTCTTAGCAAGATTACATTGGTATAACGAATTAAGTTCCAAAATTTCATGGTTTCACATAACAAAAAATTGTCTGATGTCGTACATACGCGATTTCTTGAATCAAAACACGCGGAATCATACAGAACTGAGTAATGCGTGATTGATGGTCGAAGGAATAAGGTCAGTTGAGTCGCCTTCAATCATTTTGGGAACGGGAATAGCGTGCAAGTATGCCAGAATGAAATATTTATAGAGCATGTCTTAAATAAGGAAAGTTGAGAGCACTGAAATAGTTTAAGTTCTAAAACTTGTAACGAAGTACGACTATGTATAAAATGCAGAAACAGATAAGGAAATGTAACCTAATTTAAATGTCATTAACAATAGCAAGCTAAAAATACTGACCAAATGTATCACTGTCATATTTCCGATCTATAACATCAACAATACTATAAGAATTATGCGGAACTACCAAATGTCCAACTTTAAACATATTTTTTTTTTGTTCAATCTCACCCATTTAACTCGTCACTCAAAGCCAAATTTTCTAAATAAATCTCAAGTATTAATTATGCTAAATGTGGTAAATATTTCGATAATTTATTAAGATTGTGATATTTTGCAATGAAGGCCTTGGTGGTGTCTTTTTATTACGGAACGACTACAGTGCTTAGGTCTTGGGTTCGATCGCTGGGCGGAGTAAAGTAATCCGGAGTCTGGAATTTGGGTCTAGTACGGCGATAGGTCGGGGTAGCTCGTCCCTTATCACATCATAGTACGAAATACACACGACGAAAAGTGGGTGCAATAGTTTCTCCTCTGCCTATCCCTTTGGCATAGCGTGAATGCACGTTTTGTAATTTAGATTATTTTATCTTCGCCTTAATTAATAATGTTTAGGGAAAATAATCGATTGAACTCACGACCTCTGCATGACACGAGATTATGTTTCTGAGAAGATTCCGCGCTTTTCGATCTCGGGACCTTCCCTTTTCATTCACGTAATATGTAACAAACATTGTTGTGGTTGTGGTCAATTAATTACTATTACACTAATGTAAACAGGAATGTATGTAGACATAATACAATATAGAAACTGGAATGTTTGTAGGATGTCGCATTTCTAACATAGGCGCAGTGCATCATCGGCATCGCGGCGAGGATTGGCACTAGATACGGAGGTCTTAGGTTCAAATCTCGACTCGGCTACATTTTCAAGGTTTTCATCACGATGTGCCCGGGACAGGATGTTCCAGTTTCGACTTAGTTATCGATCATAACTTCTGTTCCGAAATTATACTGAAATTTAATGTCAAAATTAAAATAGAATTGACAGTTGAATCGCGTCGGTGGTACTTCTTGATTGTTAAATGCCGTGGCCACTGCCCCAGAGTAAAAAAAAATATATCAGCTGATCTTTCCGGGTTTATTTCCGATTTGAAATGCAGACATATCGCGATATCAACTATTTATTAAATATCATACAAGACAGGTTTGTTTTCTTAACGCTCTAGCTCTATATTTATTTATTTTGCATTTCACATATAATTAATTTTGTACACAGGCGGACTTAATGCTGTTGGCATTCACCCCCGAGAAAGTTCTTCCGGTATAAATATTTTCCCGAAATAAAAATGTAGCCTATAGAACCCAGGAGTAATATAGCTTACTTTTAGTGTAAATATTTCAGAATCGGTTAAGTAGTTTCTGGGATCAGTTCTTTGAAGCAAACTCTTCCGCTTTATGTATTAGTATTGATTACCTCGCCAGTTCTACACCTTATGTACGCTGTCATTAGAACAATAAAGTGATTGTACATAGGCCTGAGTATATATGGTATTTTGCGAGTCCCCACAACAGAGATATTGGGCGTGGTCCGTTGGGACAGGGGCCACTTCGTCTGATTGCCCCTAATCATCTATTTCGTGGGGCTAGTGAAGCTTTTTTACTTCTAAAACAAAAGCCATTTCAACTTACTTTCGGGAGTAGTAACTAGATTGTCAAGTTGTAAAAGGATAAACACTTTATCAAAATCTCGCCGCTATTTTGGTTAATTCTATAGATATTTCATAAATTATCAATTTGCTGGTGGTAGGATATATTTTATATCCACCCGTATAGCGATCCACGTACACAAGGTGTTAAAACCCGCCATAGTGGCCCAGGTAAGTGTGTCGCGTTTCGGGATCAGCCTGTGTATATCCGGTTCCAGCAGGCCGGCATAAATGAGTCGATGGTCGTGGGGTAATCATCTCTCGTCAGTCGATATTCCACCTACTCCATTCACCATCACGTACAATGGAGTCACTTTGTCGTGATCTTATAAAAATATATATATTATTTTTATTTCTAAAACTACCTTACCAGACAGACGTTGTCCTGTCTTAACTATGTATGCACAGTTATTTCAAACCATTGACAGATATGTAAAATTAATATTGTCGTTAACTTTTCTTAAATTTTCTAATTTTCCGTGTATTTTTTTGATTTTTCTCTTTCATAAGACTGCCTCGGTGGCGTAGTTGTATTGCATGTCCGGTACAATAGCGCTCTGAGGTCCTGGGTTCGAATCCCGGGTCGGGCAAAGTGATATTTGGGTTTTTCTGCTCAGTATCAGCCCGGAGTCTGGAATTTGAGCCCGATATGGCGATAGGCTCGCCCCCTATCACATCATGGGACGGAACATACTTGGCGAAAAGTGGGTGCCCTAATTGCGCCTCTGCATACCCCTTCGGGGATAAATGCGTGATGTTATGTTATGTTATGTTATGTATAAGAACCTTCTGCTGACAATAACAAACACAACAAAAAAAATTGTAAAATCGATCCACGCGTGGTGGCGTGACCAAGGGAAATAGGGATTAATTTTTATATATTATATAGATAACTGTTTACGCAACTAACAAAACTTTATAAGCAACTCTTATTTTACTTAATTATTCATAGCACTAACTGACATTGCTATGCCAAAACAATCCCTATTTAATCGAATTACAAACCAACGCAAAACGTTTTCTATAACTAGATGCAGTATTTAAACCGGCTGGCGCGGCGACAAAGTGATCCCGGGCGGTTTGTCGCCCGCAACAACGCGACGTCTCGCCCCAATCCCGGGAAATTACGTTTTTAACGGTCGTCCCGCGGCCCGGGGCCGTTTATTCAAACACTGTTTGAGTAACGCTTTGCTGTCGCTTGGAAATTGGCATCAGACTGAAAATAGAATATCAGGGTCCTTAGTGCGAGGTCTTTGAGCATTATAATTTATATTGTGTTAATGTTAAGTGTTTTCGTGTAGAATGAATGAATGAATGAATGAATGAATGAATGAAATGAATAGGTTTTGATGTCATTAATTTCAGTTGTATTTATTTTATAAATCATAGATATTGCGATGGAATAGGTAAAGGAAGTCACAATAGGCCTTGTGGAATTTAAAATATATTACCAATCGTTTTACAAACTTCAATGACAAACATTTTTAATTAGCTAAATGCAATTTTTTTAAACCTTTAACAACGTATCAATAATGTTTACCATGACCTTATCATTAATTATAGTCAAACCAAATTTGATTCCTGTCAAAGACACTATCTCTATGAAAACATATTAAAAGCCGACTGATCCTAATATTCCAGAATACTAGTGTTAATTCAAACCAAATCCAGAAAGTAAACACCGCGTTGCGCGCGACACGCTGCGGTCGACCGTCCCACCGGGCGCTGTAAATTTATAAATCAACGAGCCACGTACTTACGCACCGTTATTTATTACAATAAACAGAGTTTTAACGCCGTATTAATTGCAACAACACGTCAACATAAAAATATATGCGCAGTTGTGACGCGGCTCTCGGAATGGTCACAATATATTATATTTATTGCTAGTTAAAGCTGCTTTGTGAAACACGTAATCCCGAGTGTATTTGTTATTTATTACGTGCAATTATTCGCTTGTTTTTCTTTTTGAGTGGCTGTGTTTTGTTCAGAGGGTGTTTGGTAGTGGGAGGACACCCATTATGTTTTGCATTTGTAGCGACCGCAACGAGTATGGTGAAGAACCAGATACTAAACATAATTTTAGGCTCTCTCATAATGCACATATTACATAAATAGCATAACGCTTTTTTCTTTTTAAGGCGAAGGCAGTGGTGGCCTAATTTTATTTACTGACACATTTCCAGACTCCAGGGGGATACTGAGTAGGAAAACTCAATATCTCTGTTCCCACCCGGAATTTGGACCCGAGACCTCAGTACGATAGTGGTACCGCGCACGAAAATAACTAAACTAACGAGGCGACAGATTATTATTATCAGAAAGTAATATTCATTAATATTCAAAATATTTTGTTCTTTAGTCGATTAGACCAGCATCGAATAAAATCGCTTTATTTATTTAATTTGTGCTTTACATACAATAAAATTTTGTACACAAGCGGACCCAATGACGTAGGCCTTCTCTCCCAGTCAACGTTTTGCGTCAAGATGACGAATAGATTTCAACACTATGGTGTTATTCACGAATCTGTTGCTATTGTATGAGCAGTTGCAGCACTATCAGGAGAGGGATATTCTCCCGTCTTTTTGTTGTTAATAGTATACTTGATTATCATGAACATTGAGCATTTCCTGGACATAAAAGTCAGAACACATGTTTACTATTTTATTACAATTTAATCTTTAAAAAGTACTTTACCTCAACAATAGTTTATTATCGTGTAAGAGATAATACAAAGTAATTTCATTACCAATGCCTACGCTTTAACGGATTATATTTAAACTTCAAACATATTTTTATGTATTTTCAAGTTTGTGCTGTAATATAATTAGATGTGTAGGTTTTATGCCTACACGCGTAAGAGCGAATTTTTATGTAGTTTTAAATTTATTACAACAATTACATATTGTACGACCAATTACTACAAAAACCTATTTCTATTATTCTTGGTCAGACACTACAAAAGCTACCAAATAAAAGCAAACAGACAACAAGTCATATAATGAATGCCCTAGTTATTAATATGTTTTAAACTCCAACACCAAGTAAATAGATCTCTTTCCCCTCTGAAACATAACTTCCCATTAGCAGTCGGGTAAAAATACACAACACATTACGATAAAGTACGCTTAAACTTTGGTTTGACATCTTAACCTCAGTCTTAAAACATAGCTGTGCCATCAAAGGGAATAAACATTAATTGAATGTGCTCTAAGTCGGTGTGATAACGCAATAAAAATGATAACAGTATAGTGCCAGAGCTCCGGACACTTACACTTTATGGTTATGGAGGTATAAACGTCCTGATCGATGCTTGTCTTGATTAGTTTAATGTATATGTTTTAAAGAAGCTTCTGTGTAGTCTTGGAAACAGTAATGGATTAGTAACTGGTTTAAAATGGGAGGACACTAATATTAGGCGTGGCTGATTAACTATACTACGGAAACAACTCTTACTAAAGTGTAGTAAAATTGTACTTGCGTGATGCCGTATTTTTAGGTTTTAAGTGTAATTCTTACAGTCACTCAATCACATCTATAGCTTCATCATCATCATCAGGCACATTAAGTCCACTGCTGAACATAGGCCTCACTCGAAAATTTCTAGACGGACCTGTCGCAAGCGGCCTGCACCGAACGTGTTCCTGCGACTTTCATCAAGTCGTCTGTCCATATTGTAGGTGGACGTCCAACGTCCATTTACTCTTATAGCTTATTAAAACTTACTTCATCCTTATTCTACCTCTTAATTCCTCGAATTAGAAGTGACAAAGCCTTCAGACAAACAAAACGACCTAAAACTTTTTGTATCCGAGCACATTAACACGTCATTAATAACCCTCTTTGTTCCAGCCGGGCCGCGGCGACCGCACTAGGATAATCGACCCTATTTACTTGCGAATCAAGGGTAGCCGAAACAAATTTCACACCGGCCCGTAACGACTACGGGCCGCAGTTTAATCAGACTCAAGTGTAGAAGCGATAGCTACTGTCGAAATGCGTTGTCGAAATCTATCATGGTCTATCCTCTATCTCACTCTAGTCCATAGTAATTCTGTTTGAAGAAAGAGACAACAAAACGCCAGCCATCTTAATCTAAAGACAGGAAATAACCACTTCCGACCGACCCGAGTCGGACATATCAGGATTTTTCCGGATTTTAGCCGGTTTAGTGCACTCGTGGTAAAGTGGTTCTAGTGGGGGTGTTTTTGTTCGAATTCATACGTCGTTTGGTTCGGACGGGAAGTCCGTTTAATTATCTTTTTGCATCGGGCTTGGTCTTTTTTTATTTGGATAATTACTTGTTTATGACCACGTCGAATATGGAGGAACTGAATCCCAGAAACAACATATTTTATTTTATGTTTGTTTTTCCTGGTAACAATTAATTGATTAACAAGATAATGTATATTTAAATACTAATCATTTTATATGTTTGCTAAAATATATTAGATAATTATGGTATTGTGCATGTTTTTCTAATAATGTTCTATATTAAGCGACACTCTATCTTTAGAACTGGACTACAATAATGTTTCCGTACTGCTGCTTAGCAAACATACAGTGACGGCAACTACTACTCCATATTACGGAGATCTTCAATAAAGACGTGGTTTAGTCAATAATTCAATTAATTTCTTGTAGAATGTTTTCAAGAAAACCCGTTAAAAGGCCTAGTGGGTCACCTTATGTTTAATTATTTCTAATATTCATTAACACCCACAAAACCACAAGAATCATACAAGCATTATAATTCCTAGAGGAAAGAAAAGGAATTAGGTAGCGATGAAAAGTGTTTGCATACTTTTAAAGCAAATATTTTTGCCCAGCTGAAGCGCGAAGTCTCCAGCAGTACACAGGGACTATCTCAGCTTTGCATATTCCAAAACACAATCACCATAAAGACAGCACATGCTGCGTACGCCAAATTTTCTTGGCTCGCCGCAGCCCCAGAGGGTCGTACATAATAAAATAAAGATTTAATCCGGTGGCACAGGAAGTTCGCGGTTAAATTTTTAACTAACTACGCCCCAATGAGTTAATCAGACAACGTGTTCTGCGGATGTTGGGTCAGTGGTACAACAAGCGCACGTCATTAATATTTTATTCTGGCTTTAATTTTTTTTTTTTGGAACGGCAAATTGGCTACTCCGTATCAGATGTTAATATTGTGTTGCAAATATGTTGACTAGGTACAAACGTGATCCTTTGTAGGTGGCATCATCTTTGCTTTTTAAAGATCGATACAGAGTGTACACGCAATGCTACTTACCGACAAAAATGGAGAAGAACTAGCAGATCTGCGAATATCGCCGTGAGACTGACGACGGCAACAACTTTCCGAGTATCACATCGCGACAACTACGGCTACTCTGTCATGAGGTCCCAACTAAGAAGAAGATAATATACTTAAGGCGATACCTCAAGGTCCATTTTCATACATTTTGTTTCACCTTTAATCTGGGTAACTAAACAAGTATTGGCAAGTAAATAATTTAAATTCACGTCTAGTTAGTGATTAGTTCTCGCAGTTGAAAGAAAAACGTAAAAATAATTAATAATCATGGATATTTCGGCCTTTAAAATTTAATATGACGAAATTTTGAGGACCTTGAGGTATCGCCTTAAGCAACAGTATTATATATTGGTACCTGACATGGCGATAAGCTTAGCCTCTAATATATTTTTACGTAAGGGAAGAAAATGTAGCTAAACTTGGTTAGTCACGTTAAGACTGTATTTTTTGGGGATCAACACTCAAGTAATTTTATTTCTTGCCCTTATTCTACTTCGTAGTCAGATTGGCGCAACACACTTTTCCACGCATGTAGCCTGAACAATAAGAGTCTGATTTTTAACATATTAAAGAACTGTATTCAAAAAATGATCAAACTTTCTGTGTTCTCATTGTGCTACAAAATATCTTTAGCGTAAGTGCTTGCTCTTAATTATAGACAGTATCCTTGTTCCGGTACCAAAATTCGTAAGGAATTCATTTCGTAAAGAGGTTTCTATCTGACAATAAATCCATTACTTGTGGTAATCGCTCTATCATGTTGGTAGTTTTGTCTTTAGACTACACACTTAAATTTGAGCCTTATCAACAGAGGTAATAGAGCGCAAAACTATTTAAATGAATTAACTACATCAATAAACTCATGAGAGAACATGTCGCGGTGATCAATATTATACTAGACTTCACAGTTACCTATATACGGCAAAATAATATATAAATGTAACAGCCAACCATCACTCACCTACGACTGCAGAAAGAAATAATAAAAAGCTCAAATTATTATAAATATGCACTGCACAAGCCCACGCCACGGTGTGGCGTGCCTCGTGTGTGTTTAATTAAAAATGCTAATGTTAGTGGGACATACGCATTTACGAAGCCTCGCGGTGACTAAGATATCTATCGATACGTATCCATAAATTATATGGGATTTATATGGAGTTGTGCATCCAACTTTAGTTTATACCTGGACGTAGTTTTTAAAGCAGTAGCTTGATAGTAATTTAAATTAATCATTATAAGTTTTAAATTGCTACCAAATTAAAATATTATTTGGTTATCCTTAGTTAAAATTATATTCTGGCCTAAAATTATCGACTTCTGATAAGCGCATTATGTTATTTCCAACAGTAAGTAATTATATTCTATTTCTCTTACTAAGTTAATGTAATTCTCGTGGATAAATAAGTGTCTCAAACTATAAAAACTTTAATTTTTCTTATATTTTTAAACAGTATAATATTAATCGGTTCATAGTTTATAATAATGCTAAATAATCATTACTTGCCGATCAATTTTGAAGTTTGTACACAAGAAAAGCACAAAACGCAAACTCAAGCAGACTTACTTGCACACATGATTAGCAAACTATCGAAGTACAGTCGGCCGTAGGAAAATCGGCGATGGACGAAAAGTGGTCTGCCGTCGACGCAGCGTTGAACAAAAAGTTTTTATTTCTTTTCTAACTCAGCCAATTACAAAGGATGTTTGCTCAAATGCTAAAGTTTAGTATAACCTCCTTAGCCAAGTTTTACTCGCTTTTACGTGCTTCTTAAATTTTTCCGCACGAATTCGCAACAATTCATGCAATATGTTAATATCAATTCCTTTGAAGATTTTGCGTTACTCATTGAGCATAGTTCCAGACCCATGATTTTGGAGTACAAAGAACAAGCAGCCAAATAGAATTTCAGAATATTATGCTTTTTATCCTTGCCTTATCTGTCTAATTTTTCTTTTTTTAATTTTTTACGAAATATCATTTTTATTCAATACTTAAACTTATTATAACAAAGATAAACGGGAGAGTGAAATACCCAAGGGTCAGTATTATAATTTAGTTTAGATATATATCCTATAGCAGACTTAAGGCTGTATTCACATCAATTATCAAAATTAGTTCAGTCACGTAACCGAGGAAATGTTATTCCAATTTCATTAAAATCGAATCAGCTATGAAGCCATTACTCGCATTTATAATAGTATGGAACTAAGAAACTTTAAATTACTTGAGTTGGTTGTATTAACTCTTAAGAAATATTTTTAGTTCATTAGTTAATATATGCCTTAGCATTTGCTGTAATAATTCCAGTGTTTTAGGTTTACAATGTGTCTTAATTGTGTCTCGTATTTATTACATCATGCGATTGTGCATAGTAATCTTATAAGGATAATATAAAAAGAGAAGCCACACGGAGAAACACATCTTCGATCTGCTTATGTCTTTCAGTGATTAAAGAATGTAAGCATCCAATCAGTATTTTATTTGTTTTTTTTTTTAATCTGTCTGACGTTAAGTCTCTCGCAAAGATCTAAATCTAGATGTATTGTGTTTAAAAAACCTCAGTCTTTTCTGCCTTTCTCTAGAAATTGAATCTAACGAAAGTATACCATTAGACCAAGGCGACAATACGTATAATAAAATTCGTTTAATATAACCTTACCAAATCTTCCATATCTATTTGTACAGTCATAACGCCAACAAGTAATAAAATCAATTAATTATGTAGCGTAAATATAAAGTTTGTTGGTACGTGTATTCGTTTATGAGACTGTCGGGGTCGATATAAAACGGGGTCGGTGACGATTATGTGGATTTCGAGATTTGATAACTAGTCAATTAATAAGTATTCTTGGCATTATAAATACTAATACCTTTGCTTCTTTTTTTATTTTATCCTGGCTTGGTACAAGGACTTTCGTTTTCTATATCTCTTTTTTCTATGGAATGACATTGTCCCTTTATTATAAGATTAAAATAACCTGAGGGAATCTGGTTAACATTTCCTTCTCTTGTAGGATTACGTTTTCTATGAAATTCGTAAACCACATTGATTTCCTCCAAACAAAAATATAAAAATCACGTAACAAAGAGTTTGTAACGCCATTATTATTCCACGGAACTCTCAAAAATCCATCAAAGTGTCATCAGAAAGTTGGGTACACGTGTAGGCGTGTTTATTCCAAAAAACTTTAAATAGACCTCTGAGTTCGCTTCGAATTTCCTCCGCACTGTTTGCCGATATTGTTATAGAAGTAAATCGATTGTTGTTCCAATGTTTGTTGACAGTAAATGTTTCCCAATCCTTTGGCAGAAGTTTGCGTGGCACAATATTTGAAGGAAGATGAAGTATAATTGTACAGCGAACTTTGGACACACATTACTCCCAGAACTTAAAAAAACGCTAAAATACTTTTGGTAAGTTAGCGCCGGGCGCGGCAATGCGAAACCCATTTAACTTAGTTGGGCAGTCTCGTGCCAAAATATAAAAACGTGTTTCCGTTAGGTTTAAAATTTTTCCAAGAGTTGAGGATGCACCGGGCATATTCATGAGGGCTGCGCTTGGTGCAAAAAATCTCGTCTCGTCTGCGCCATAAAGCGCACCTGCCGCCACCGTCGAGTTAACGCCAACTTTCATATAAGCCAAGTTTTTTCCCCAAACCTTAGCTTTAGTCTCGAGCCAGAATGTGCTCGCGGTACTGATGTCGGTTTCGGTGTGTTTTGATTTAGGCTGATTGTTTGTGTACGTTGTGCTTATAAGCATTTATTGTAAATATAATTGCATATACAGGAAGGTTCATAAGGTTATATTGATGTTTCACATTTTATTGTACACTAGGTAATCTTTGATTAATAATATAATTTGGAATGTAAATTGATCGCTTTCAATACAGACAGTGCCTTGTGTAGGAAATTTAACTTTTGGGAAAATAAATAAATACTCACACAAAACTTTTTTATCCTCGAAGGGTAAGCAGAAATGCAATCAAGTTACCTACTTTTCACCATGTATGCTTCGTCCCATAAGGTAATAGGGTGAGCCTTTCGCCATATTAGGCACAAATTTCAGATTTCGAGCTGCTACTGAGGAATAAAACCAAATAACACTTTGCTCGACCTGGGTTTCGAAATCAGGATCCCAGGGCACTGTTGTATTACGCACAAAAACTGTGGCATTGAGCAGTCATGAATAAATATATTAATAAATATTATGAACATTTATAGATCTCGATTTTAATTGGCATAACTAAATGAAGAGACGGATTAGCTATTCGTCTAAATATACAGTAAACCTTGCGATTGCTTATAACCCACAATTACAAATGATAAGAATTTAATTGACCTGCGATGCATCTGTTACTCTAAAACATACCTTAAGTCTTACAATGGCCAGTAATTATACCAGCTAAAACACTGGCACACTACTGCTTAGTATATACATAAATATACGCGAATGCCTAGTTGGGTATGGAACGGACTGCCGAGACAAATATCCACTGATTCAAATCTCAAGGGCACACAACTCTGACTTTTCTTATATTATGTGTCTATTCTTTGGGAGTTATCGCTTTCTCTAAAAAAAGAAAAAGAAGAGGAAACTTGCATACCCTAGAATTGCTCTATAGGAATTTTGACGGTATGTGAAATCTACCAATCCGCACTAAGCCAGCTTGGTCGACTAACGCCTTATCCCTCTAAGTAAACGAGGCCCGTCCCCAGCAGTGGGACAGTATATAATACAAGGCTGATATTATATAAATATGATTGTAGCAAAATATTTCCTACTTTCGAATATAAGATCCAAACCTGAAACAGCAACGCGTGTCGCTCACGGCCGCGTCGCCCAACACATGTTGTAACAATTTGTCTCCGACACAATAACGGGATAGCGGCGAATTACCCACCGCACTGATTTCTTACTCCCCCAATAATATCCCGTTAACGACTACGTGACGCTAACTGCGAATATTAGAAACGCATTTGGTACTTCTATGTGATATTAGGTTTACCGCGGGGTATTCTAGGACGAAATTAGGTACACACACACTGGTATATTAGGTATTTTATTAATGCTGGTGGTAGGATCTATTTTATATCCGCCCGGATAGCGACCACCGTACACAAGGTGTTAAAACCCGCCATAGTGGCCCACGTAAGTGTGTCGCGGTCTGAGATCGATCAGTCTGTGTATATCCTGTTTCAACAGGACGTCTTAATTGTTCGACTGCCGAGGCCTAATTTCTCGTCAGTCGACATTGATGATGATTACCTACTTTAATAAAGCATAAAACCTAACTACCTAGGGCCCCCTCCCCCGGGGCAATTCACGTGCGCTAAGATTCCACACCGAATGCATGCCCATGCACGGGGGGACATTTGTGAAATCCCTAGGCACACAGTAAAGTGTATATACCTCATGGTTTCTAAATTCACATTGCCTATAAGGAGCCCGCAAAAATTTCCCTCGATACTCCAATCCGCCTATCCTAAGAGCGTTCCTTTCCTTCCCCTAGATATTCCCTTTTAACTTTCCTCTGGGTCCCTGCAGTCCCTAAGCCTGAGGTCTTCAGTATCCCATTCATACCCTTCCCGTGTATAGATGGCGGAATACCTCACAAAAAAAAAACCTAGGTTAGAGCTCGTTTCAGATGAACAACTTGGATGTAGACGTATTCACTGTGTTGAAATTGTACGCGGATACCAAACAAACGAACTGTTTTATTATGCGAACAAGAAACAAAAAACTGTAACTGTCTTTTTTCACGCTTCAACTCATGTAATTTCCTAATAAAAAGTAACTTGGTTTATATACCATAATTTATTATTTTATCACAAAGTTATGAAAAAAAACGTAACAAAAATTCTTGATCAATTTCTCAGAAACATTAGAGTATCTTAATTAACCGGTATCCACTGTGCAAACACTTTGAGATACATTCTGCTAAGAGGGATGTTGGAAGTTCGCCATGCACTCCGACGTCTGTTTAGAATGAAAACACTGGAATGGCGCTGATTCAACGTTTTTCCTTAAAAAGATTGCTCCAGACCGAAGCTGTTTGTACGGAAGACAATGCTTTGTATTGGATTGCAGATACTTAACTTTAATGAAATGTATATATGTTGGGCCAAGAGATTTTGCGATTGTAAACAATGGACGAGGTATAGTAATGTCAATACACTTAGTGCAATTTTTGAAATACCTTATGTTTTCGAATGCATTGAGGTTTAATGTATTGGGTAAATAAACAACATAGTCAGACAAAAATATAAACAGCTACAATATCCGTAAGACAACAATATTATATTAAGCTGTTTGTTTTTGTCTGAACAATGCTATCATACCAGACTCTTCCGATTGAGATACCTATTTAGTGTTTTAATTTTGACTGATATATATACAGGGTCATTTTGACATTGCGTTACTAAATGAAACTACATACTTATCTACTTGGAAATAACACTTAACAATAAGTTACTTGAGCCCTAAAGCCACTGCTACTACTTTAAGAGAATTCGTTGCAGCGTTAACATCATACTTTAAGTCAAAAATACAACCATGCACACACCATATTCGCATTAAACTACAAAATAATAAAAAAAAAAAAAAAAACAGAAAAATAAAACCAGGATTTTTAAGTGAAAATATTACTTATTAATGAATAATTTTTGACACAATTTCAGCAAAGATGAAGACGAGTATGTGGTTTCATTTAGTAACGCAATGTCAAAATGACGTTGTATACGTGCAAACTCTTCATCTTCCATCCGCGGTTCTTAATTATTAAACTACTGCCTTGCGACAATTCACTGTAGCTGAGTACGTTATCACAAGTCATATTCTATATACCTACTCGAGTAAAAATAAACTACGAAGAATAATACTTTAATAGCATTATGGTCGGGGTTGGACGGCGTGTCGGATATGTGACAGTATCACGGCGCGGGATCCGCAGCACCGCCCAAACCGTGTCGGGAGTCGCGCGGGTGGTCCGGGACCGCGGCGGGGGGTTGAGTGATATTAAAATTTTCGAGGTTTTGTATTGCTGCGTGCGTATGAGATGTTTTTTTGAGTTGATACGGGTTATCGTACTGGGACTTCCTTGTGGCTGTCTAGCGACGCTACTCGCGCGAATTTTCAAGAATAAAGGTCTTGATTATTTCCTGGTTATAATCCGCGTGCCCTGTTTATATTTTACACTATATTATAAGCGGTTTTTAATATTTAAGTAAAATATACAGTAAGTACCTTTAATTTTATAAATAAATATAACAGAGTAAGATATATTTTTTTTAAATCCCGAATACATAAATTACTATCTTTATTATTCCTTATAAGTGTCTTTCGAAATTTGATTTGATCAACTAATAAGTACTTGACGAGTAACATTTACTCAAAATATGATGCAGCCGCCAAATCTATTGAAATATCTGTCGAATATACTTTGTACTTACTGAATAGTGAACATAAAAATTGTCAAAACCTGTTTCGTATGCCCTGGGATCAGTCAATGATCCAATAAGACGGACTAGGATAATTCTGGAACATTCGAGCTACATAACATCTGTACCATACATCAAACTGCTCACAATTGCAGGGCAGTTACCAGTAAAAAAATGCACATTTCGATAATACTTGCAATTCTTTACCGAACTCTATACGAGTTTTCCATAGACGCGAGTGATCCCCGCAGATATAAATAAAGGGAATAAGGAACAAACGGCGCGTGTTGCGATATTGTACGGGCCATAGCGTCTTGTTTTCGACTATTGACTGCGATGCTTTGGGTTTAGGAGACCGCTATTTTGTTGTGAAAATTGTCGGTGTTTTGTATACATTATCTTAGTAGTAAAATAAATGCGAAAGTTTGTAAAGATATTTGAAAGTCTACTATGTTGGAGACTGCCTCGGTGGCGTAGTTGTACTGCATGCGCGGTACGGCAGCGCTCTGAGGTCCTGGGTTCGAATCCCGGGTCGGGCAAAGTGATATTTGGGTTTTTCTGCTCAATATCAGCCCGGAGTCTTGAATTTGTGCCATCTTGAATTTGATAAATGCGTGATGGTGTGTGTGGAAGTCTATCAGAAGTAAATGCATAAACTACGCAATGGATTTGAATGAAATTTGTCACAGATAGGCTAATGCTTGGATCAACGTTTATCCCTAAAGTGGATACAATGCACTTTAATATAGGTTGTGAGCATTGTCGATCTTTTATATACATTATCTTACTAATAAAATAAATGCGAAAGCACGTAAAGATATTTGAAGTCAATCAAAAGTAAACGTATAAACTACGCCATGGATTTGAATCAAATTTGTCCCACAAATAGATTACTTCTTGAATCAATGTTAATCTCTAAAATGTATAAAATGGCACTTTCTTGATAAGTATGAAACACGGGCACATTCGCGAGTATTTAGGAAGCAAATTGTGGAAAAAACAGTTTAATTTTATTGAAGTTAATCATCATAATTATTGTTTTACGTACAATCAGTTTACAAACACAACGTCTAGCTCCATGCCAACACAATCATCGTCAGCGAAACACCCTTTAGATATTATCTTGAGATAACGGACCTGTATCAAACAGCGGCGATATCCCATCGATCGGGGGCCAACCCCACGTCATGTGATGCGGGCCGAGTGCCCCGCGGCATCTCGACTATCTTTATAATGTGAAAATAGCAAAATCTGAAACTATTGTCATGAATAAACAATATTTTCATGTTGGTTGTGGAGAGGACGCGACTACGAAACCAGACAGTGCTTCGCAAATATGTTTTGCTTGTGAATATTATAAATTGTTGTTTTATTAATATTGTCCGCAATTGGAATTTTTATTGTAGGTCTCTCGCAGGCGGAGCGGCAGGCAAAATATAGTCAAAGGTATTATTGTACATAAAATACGTTGATGCTTTCACAATGAATTCAAACAAAGAGGATCCCCTCGCCTGGTCCTCAGGGCCTGCACATGCTGACGTCACTCTTTTGAGGAGAAAGTAATAAAACAGTTTTATGAGCAGCGAACATTTTGAAAATGCTCGTAAAGTGTACGAGAAACGCATTTTTCTTATGAATTGAATAAATTATGGACATACTAACTATAACATTATTTTATTATTAAAACAGTGTTGTAGTTAGTTTTCTAGATATGTCTTTAGCAGTCGAGAGTTCCTTTGGGTACTAGGCTATATATATTCCCGTAGTGAAGCAAAATACTCAAACTCTTGTATTCCGATTTGGAAGACATTGTACCCAACATATAATAGGCATAACAAAAATATAATATTGTCGTCTCTTATAGTGACAAATACCATGCAAAATTTAGGACTCCTTTGAAATACCTATACTCTAGATTACTCGTAGCGTAATAAATCTACGGACGCGCAATAGACTACTGAATCTCTAAATAACAACAGCGTGACGATATCTTTAGGAAGAAAGAACTTTGACCCCGCAGCAATTTAGCGTCAACTTAGTAACGATGCCAGCTTGGACGTTTATGAGCCAAGCTCCACTTTATTGGACCATATATCTTGCCCTCGCTGCCCCGCCCGTCGCTGGGGGCGATTTCTACCCCATATCGTATAAAAAACGTGTATTATACCCGCTTAACGGCAACCGTGAGCGGGGAACAGTTTAAATCTGCGCTCAAATGTAAATACACACGTATTTGTTGGGAAATACGTAGTTTAGGCTGTCGCGGCGAGTCTAGATGGGGTGGTTGGCTTATTTATGGGGATACTTGTGTGAGATTACTTTTTATAAGAAGTTGGATACAAAATCTGTGTTGTTGGAATCTCGTCTTACGCCTTGGTGTTATTGTAATAATGAAATTGTCTCTGACTTGGTTGCTAATGTAAATAATAAATATATTCCCAATATTGCTCATCCCAAATTTTATGTAGCAATAATTACTCTAATCTCTAATTATAATAACTTTCATAGTTAAATTTGAAAAACACAAAAACCTACATAAACAGCACATTGAAAATAAATCCAAAACCTTAAATTTTATTGTTTCACAACCAGCGCGCTCATGTTAATACAACATAAAATATCCAAATAATCCGAATGAAATAAATCGCAACTTAAGGGGTAAGCATAAAAATTCCGAAAGGGTTTCACAAAACTGTATCGACCGCCGACACGTGTGAGTGCCGTGAGCGAAATTTTAAATGCTGCGGTGCGGGCAGCGCGCGTAATGGACGCACAGTGCAGCCCACACCAGCTGTGCAAGCCGATCATGTTACATACTAGTCTAGTGATACCTTAACAGGGCAGTAAGCATCAAATTTTGAGTTCTATTTCGAGGTAAAGCTACTATTTGTATGAGTTTTTTGATTCAAAAACATAAACATTTTTCCGAGAATTTGTTATTATCAACAAAATGTTGATATCTTAGTACCATGAGACTATCACACCCTCAAACTCACTATTGCGACTAGGATAGGCCAGAATTGACAGTGGAACGCATGTTATAATACCAGTCAGTAAAGCTCGAGGAGGCTCTGGAAGCTTCTCTTCTCTTCTTCTCGAAAACTGAGTGCATCAAAGGTCGTAGCCAAAATGTCTTTATACAATCGTTACTGCTAATCGAAAACAAAAAATGTATCGGAATGGCATATCTAAACGATAAGTCTATCGCTAGGCTATGTCATTCCCATACATACCGTTAGTGTTAACGATTGTAGAAAGGCATCTTAGCTATTGTGCCAGTTGTACCTCTAAATGCCTCCTCAGGGTTAATATAGGCGTGTTTGTATATACACTGTATAGAAACATCATACTGGGATTTCTTCCTATTATATTCCCTGCCAGAAGGCAAGAAGAAGGCAAAAGCTCGCGCCTTGTGGAGCCATGGACGCAATTAAAATAACTGTGGTTCATGATAAATGTGTACTGATTATTATACGGTGCTCTCTCTGTAGGTATGGCTGAACCCTCTTAATAGTACAGAATCCCGTGCCCAGCACTGTAAATGCATTATCTAAGGCTAATAATAAAAAAACAAAACCTTGCCAATATCATATCCCATATTCTTCTATATAAAAAAAAACACAGAGCTGCACCACTGCCTCGCCTCTGCTACAGCGAGGTCGGCAGCAATAATCGTTAGTGGGAGACGTGTCCTCTACATTTGCGACTCCAGCTCCGCGCGATTTGTCGCACACGCGGACGGAACTTTTTAATTGCTTTATTAGTTTAAACCACCATATTTTATATGCAGGAACGCTAATAACACGGAATGAACACTGACGAGGCACGTGCGGTCAGTGAGATTGTCGGTGGCTGAACAAATACATCTATAAAGATTGAAAGTATTAGGTAATTTTTGTCCCCTGTTTTATCGCAGACATAATATGAAAAACAAGTAATACTGCTTGACAAATTTAACGGCCCATGGTCAGTAAATGTAAATCCAAATGGATCAGAGGACTTGCTAAAATTACTTATATTTATTTTTAAGTAAACGCTGGCTGAAAACATACATTTATTTTATTTTTTACACCAAAACAGATTGTTTGTAATTTCAGAACGAACTATATTTCGTCCGCAGATCGACATAAATATATCGAAACGATATTAAAACAGATATCCAAAATTTATCGAATCATAATACAATTTGGGATTCAATAAAAATAAACTGCTGTTATTCCAAAAATTCGGGATGCCCTTGTTTTAAAAGTAATATTATTGTACAGAAGAATAATAAAACCCGATGCGATTCAGTTGGGGTGATTTGGGTTTTATAGAACTAGGCGTTACTCGTGGCTCCGCCTGCTTGATGTTTTGTACCAACCGCCTCATTGCGTAGTAAGTAATATGAAACAAATTACTTTAATTATGATAATTAATCATTTCATTAGAGGCAGCCCACTTATGATTATGAGTTTATAAGTCGATCCCCTTTAACCGCTTTTAAGCCCTATATAATCTCTTATTGGAAAACATCTACAATGGATACATAAATTAATACACTAGAACTCTGAAGGTTCATAAGGTATCTAGGATCTAAACTTCGTTCCACTAGATCTGTCTGTCGTCGCTAGGTATAGTCTGTTTTTTATACATACATATTATTCACCTCTCTCATCCCCAAAAGGGTAGGCAGAAGCGCAGTTATTTTACTCACTTTCCATCATGTGTATGCCATCCCATGACGTGATAGCAGGTGGGCCTAACGCCATAATAATAATATAATAATAATATCAGCCCTGTATTATATACTTGCCCACTGCTGAGCACGGGCCTCCTCTACTACTGAGAGGGATTAGGCCTTAGTCCTACACGCTGGCCTAGTGCGAGTTGAAACTTCGAACGCCATATCGGGTACGAATTCCAGACTCCGGTCTGATACTGAGTAGAAAACCCCATCACTTTGCCTGACGCGGGCATCAAACTCGAGACCTCAGCACTGCAGTCATAGCGTAATACAACTACGCCACCGAGGTAGTCGATTTTCATTATATTCTTGTTATATTTAAAATGCTCGTTGTTTAAATTGCAAGATATTTTTATAACGTGGTGATTACAGCGAGAAATCCAATGAATTTCTAAAGTTTCTAGCGCCGCAGCTTTAATATTAGATTTTCATTTGTAACGTAAGCTCCATCAACGCCCAATGGTATGAATAAAGCTCTAACTAAATAGTTATTGTGCGGTGGTAAAGTTTACTGACTAGGGATGGAATGTGATGCGAAAATATCCGATAAATTGTTTCCTTTACCAATTAACATTACGTTTAAAATATTTAATTAACATTTCTATATCATTAAACAGTTAGAGCAAGGCTTACGTATTGGCGTGACTATAGTATCTAAAACTTGGTCCAGGCGATACAATGTTTATAGACCCGTTAATAATTCTCTGATGATGATATTTAATTCTACATATTTTTATTACGATCCATATACAACATGCGTTATTTACAAAGGGGCATAACAATTCTCTAAAACAAAATTAATTTATATTTATATATAATAATAATATAATAAGCTAAACTGGTTCCCAAGGCATCTGAAATTATACCAGTGGGGCCTTTCTTATGCGCAGTTCACTCAAGTAAAATATTCACGACAGGCTTAGTGAAATCTGAATATATATAGTAGATATTTCATCATATCATGTTGATTATCCTTTGGGATACTAAGTACATCGTGTACACTCGCCAACACTTACTATATAATTCAAATAATGAAATTAGTAGTAGTTTCTAATACATAATATCCGCAAATATCCGAACCGTTCCCACCCCTAGCACAATTACGTCGAAACGCGCAGTGTAACCACGGTGTACCGCACCATAAACCCTGACTTGACCTCAGTGATAATGCCAGCCCGGGATCCGTTCAGTCACTCCGAACCTTACGCATTAAAACAATGGGATATCCAAACGTATACCTTTGTAACAACACTAACGACTAATCGCGATTTTGAACGAGAGCAATTCACGATATTCCTATGAATATATTATGTATTACATTTTTCTACAATGTCCATAAACGGAATTAGGAAATAGAGGAAGTTGTAGGGCCTTCCTTAATTCTCATTCACTGTATGTAATAAAACTCAAGTCCGTTCTGGACGTGCTGTGCCAACGTTTAAATAATTGGTACACTTATGCAACAGAAGTGTATTAATTTTTATATTGGTAAGGTTATAAATACATAAGGTTTGGTGTCAACAATTTGGTTAGTGGTAGGGTTATATATCCGCCCAGATAGCGACCACCGTACACAAGGTGTTAAAATACGCCATAGTGGCCCACGTAAGTGTGCCGCGTTCCGGGATCAGCCTGTGTATATCCGGTTCCAAAAGGCCGACATGTGTTGACTGTCGAGGGGTAATCCTCTCTCGTCAGTCGACATCCTATTGGACCCCACTCCACTTACCATAAGGACCAGTGGGGTCACTATTCCGTGCCTATTTAAAATAAAAACAAATTGAAGATGGCTATATAAATAAAAAACAAAAAAAGCCAATTTTCATTCATCAGATAAAACTTATCCATAATATATATGACAAAATTAACAATTGCATTATTGATATTCTCTATTTTGCATTTTATCCGACAAACAACTTTTAGCGGATAATCGAAAAATCAAACCTAAATCGAAACATGTATTTGCATGAAATTAGACACGAAGATAGAACAAGTCCTGAAATAACATTAACACTACTTTTTATACCATAAAATGTATAATGGCGAGTTTATTCTACGAAAACTCCCCGCTGAGCAATGAACAAAAGTTACAAAATTATTACAACTCAGCTCTATCACTTACAAAACATAATAAAAGTACATTCAAGAAGTTAATACAAAGATATCAAGTTATCGAAACACATTTTCCTTTGTTCCTCTTTATTCCCGCTTTAAAATATTATGCAACGTGCATTGTGTGTAACAGACGGACATTAGCTGCGATATTACACTTGGTTATTGTTCTCTAGTACGTTTATGACTAATTTACTTAATTAAGTTTGTAATTTATTACATTTATTGTTAAAGTACAATTTCATTTGTCACGAAGTATGGGGCTGGTAGGTGCCAAGTAGTAGTAAGTTTCCCTACCGCTTTTGAGATTACGTTGTAAGAATAAATGTTGCATTGCTAATAATATTAAAATAAGAGAAGTATTGAGGGGGAATTATTTGGTCTCCAGAATGTCCTTGAGAAAACTTAATGAATCCGCACTTATATACTCGCTGAGGTGACAGAGCGTGTGGCTGACGTAGTCTTTTACGCCACTTCTTCACAGCGATATCAAGTTAAAACGGTGGTAGATTCATGGCGATTTAAAGAGCTTGTGAAAGACTATATAAATAAAGAAAAGTTTGAGTTTGGTATATTTAGATTGCGTAACTTGAGTATTCAGGTTATATTCTCATTTGTAAATAACTCCTGTGTTGCAGAAAAATTTAAATAGGAAAAGGCCTTCACATTATAAAGCGACTAATAAATAAAATAAAAATAAATTAACTAGCCCTTTTGTGATAATAAGGGTGAATGTAATAACTGCATGGAAATGGAACATCGTAAAATGTACAAGGTTATAACAACTGAATATATTTCTCGCACAAAACGCTTCCGTAGTCATGGCTTGCAATACTAAGTAGATATTTAAAATTTTGCATTAAAATAACTACAAAATATCGGATTATATATTTTCTCAGCATAAGATAATTCACAGTTTTACAAATTTATGAAAACTTACTTTAAACATAGAAAAATATAATAGATTTTTGCTTGCGCCCAGGGCATTTGCAAGCTTTAACTGCAGTGATGCAACTCTAAAGGCATATAGTTAAAAAGTCACAGATAGCGTAAAACTTTGTCAATTCAAACTAAAATTCAGACAAAAGGAACGCTGGCACAAATTTGTAAAGATGTGGTAATATTCAGATTTTTAACATTCATGTATCTTTACAAAGTCATGGCGTAAAACTAAACCAACTCGCACGGCGTCCTCCAAAACTAATTCTCAACTCAAACACTCAAACATACGGTCCGATTTGCGATAACACAAATCGAATTTAATTTAAAACTGCGGTATGCACTCATATCTCGAGGGATTTACCGCCAAATTGGATTGCTTCTACAAGTTGTGCATTTGCATAGAAACAAAAGATGTCGACTCGTTGACTTTAAATTTTCAAATATCGAACAGAACTTTGGTCGGCGTTGCGAAGGAGTATTTAAATGGATTCATATAAATAGAAATGATTTACATTTTATTAAACGAATTAGTATTGCGATGGGTGGAGTTTATTGAATGTGTCTTTCTATATTAGTAATATTTTAAATGCGGAAGTTTGACAAAATGTTTAGATGTTGGTCTTGATAACAGCTGAACTGATTTGGGTGAAATATAGCATATGTAAAATAGCCTATGTATTTTCCGGGTCTTGAATTATACATAATTCAAGACCCGGAAAATACATAGGCTATTTTTTCTCTCGATAACAGGCACCCGTAGGATTTTATTTTTTATTTTTAAATGAATCGGTATAGAAATTTTGTAGCGGCGAAAGCGTTTAATGCAGGCGATGTCGCGAGCTACACCCAGTGCTATGTAACAATATAACATCTAGGTATAATGAATTAAACCCAACCATGTCCAATTATTTAACATGTAATGGAAATCTTAATTTTGAAATTATTTATAGAAAAATATATATAATATATAATCTGAAGTAGTTTTTTTTATTTCTTATTTATGCTCGAAAATCGATAGGATGATAGGCTGGTCCCATTACATAGGACAGGTATATTTTGCGAGAAATGTTCTAGAACTTGTAAAGCTCTGCCCACCTCTTCTATGATAAGGTGTAAACTTATGTCTGTATCAAAGAAATAAAAGCGACAAAAAATTGCAGAATTTCAAAACCTTTTCCGAATTTGTTTATAATTTTCTTGTGTACTCGCTGCTGTCGGTTCCCGACCCCAATCAAACAAATTTAAACCCGAGCTTTAAATTCAATAAAAAGACACAAAGCTTAACAAACTAAAACCCTAAAAATTCAACTTTGTAGTTTTTATTAAAGAAACTGCATCGAAAAAAGCTACAAAATATAACCTAAAAGAGTAACTTCCAAAAAAATTAATCTGCGAGTGCTCGTTTAAAAACGCTTTTAAATTGTCGAATGATTACATTAACATATTCCGTGCACGACAAAATGTGCTCTACTTTGAGTCCTTTAGGATTCCAGTTCCCTTGAATTAAAATTCTTTTTTCAAAACGAAAGCAATGCATAATGCGTTGGTTGAAATATTGGAATTTCACGGGACGCGTTTCCTAAAACCAGTTTATTGCGTGCTTATTCTATCGTTCTTATTTCGTATACCATAGAGTATACTTTCCTTTATTTATATGATGTGTAAATATGTTCCACACGTGTTCTCTGCGGTAGACACATGTCGATGGGTTATCCAGACTCCTTTTAAAAAGGGGGGAAAAGTAAGAAATTTCTATTTGCGAGGGAGGTGTCAACGGGCGACAAATTGCATTATTTTGATAATGTGGGGACATTTATATAGAGATGATTTTTATTGTGGTTTGAAATGTTCGATTTCGTTTGATTTCATAAGACTGAGTGGTTAAATTTTTCGGATTTTTTAATTGTGAATCTTACTTTTTTTTTAATTGATGATTTTGCCCTTTTTATATTCAAACACGAAAACTAATGTCGAAGCAATTACATGTACTCCGTAAAAATATAAGGGTAAACATACAGAACAAAGTGAACATTGCTTCTTTATGCAGCTATCAAAATGATGCCGTCCTGCCTTCCTAAATACTTATTTATTTATTTTATTCATTGAGTTCAACATTATGATTTTTTCTAGACTTCTATAGTTACAATTTTATAACATTGAACTATTTATAATAAAAGCGTTTATCTAAAACTTATACAGATATACACTCTTTATTAACTTAGCCATGTTCTAATTTCGTTTGTCCATTTATTTAGTCTAATCTTTCACAAGAAGAAACATAACTTTACATAAAATAATGTAGGCTACATTTCATTTCGTCAGGACAACGTGGGCAGAGACGCGTGCAGTTACAGGATAATAAAAGTAAAGTAGGACGGCCAGTGAATCCCGACGCTTCACAGAAACTTCCAAGCGGGAGGTTTCAAATGATCATGAAAGGCTTTTCCGGGAGTCGGTATGTCGCTAGTCGCAAATAAAAATGTGCGTATGAATGATTTTTCATGTTTTAATTATTAAAATGTTGATGGTAATGGACTCCCTAAATATTAACAATATCATTTAGAACTCAGAGTTTTCAAGCAACACATAAAATAAAGTAAACAACACATAAAAGCAGAGATAGACAATTCCTTGGTACTTACATGGACTCTCTATGGGATCTGCCATCCACACTAAAAATATCCAGGTAGACTCTGACTAAAAGTTTATGACCAACAGTCTTATGATTCTTAAAACGACTCTTTATCTTCTGTCGCAAATATATTTGATGACTTGTTAAGTACCTATTTATTTACAACTAATATACATGTTATAAGTCACACAAGTAGTTGATCAAAATAAAAAACTTCGAAACGCTTCTCCATAACAATTTTAATCGAAATATTTTTTTGTTCTTTGTCTAAAATAAATTTAATATTTTGAAGTTTACTTTCGTGAAGAAAAATTGATTGTTGATAAAAAAATGTAAAGGTGATTTGAGATTTAGAATTTGTTCAGCTAATTTTATGACTGATTATACATAATATATAAGTAAACCTAATGGTATATACATATATTAACTATTATCTGCCACTCAACTAACGATGACGTAAACAAGATTATGACATGTATAAAAACAACAGTTCATATCTTAACATCAACGCTGACAACATAATAAAGTATGAAAAATAGAATTACACATTTTCTTATATCCGAGCGTCTTTGGATTTTTTCCTTCATACAATATATCTCGCTGATAAATGTTCTCGAGGAATAAGTTACAAGTCTCCCGCGAATGTAATAAAAGATTATCGGACTCCCGCACGGGTAACTGTCCCGCGGGAGTATCCGGCCCTTCGTACTAGTACTTACAATGTAGGAAAAATTGCTAGGTTTTTGGAGATTATCGCTTTGTAGGCGCTACGTCTATAAACAGTAATAGCAGAAATCTTTAGATATAATAACATTGTAACAGGCCCATGTTAGAACATTATAGATTTTTATTTATGGCTTTGCATGACGGTATTTACGAAAAAGTAATATGCTGCGATTATTAGAGCAACAGACGTCAAAACAACAGTTATTAGATTTTTTGTCTGTAAGTTTGTTCACGCATCACGCAAAAACTACTACATGGAATCAATGCAGTGTTCACAGATATATTACTAGAATTTAACTTAAAATATACGCTCCATTTTATACCAGAGAAATATAAAGCGGAACTTTTGTCCTGGAGTCCATTTTAGACACGGGTAGACCGCGAACAAAACCTAGATAGAAGTACAAACTGTGCTAGAAACTGCGTAAGACAATAACAGTTGTATCTAATGTTTATATTGGGATCGTAATCTTCGGTAGAAAAGTGTTAGTACTGAATTTAAACACATAGATAAAAACTATAACGATATTTCGTAAGCTGTAAGTTTGTTTATAGAACGTTATCTGGGAAACTAATGCAGCATTTTTTAAATATAATTATTAGACTTTGGAAGGGTTTATGAGGTTAAAGACCCTCCCAAAGTCTGTCTTTTTATGATAAGCGTAAAACCTTTCATTAAAATTAAATTTACCAAGACTATAATTATTTTAACATCCGATTAATCGTTGCTTCAGTCCGACATCGTTCCGCCGACCGCTGACAGTACGATTTAGAACGTGAAGAGCGTGTCCCGGACTGCTGTCATTTGTCAAGCCGTCTCGAACGAATCTCATCGCGAATAATATGTATTAGGGATTCACTTATACTTAACATTGCTACGCTACGAAAAAATAGCTTTTATTACTACTTATTATTTATTATATTCAAGTATTTTCCGGAAAATTTACCTTTAATTAGAAATCAATTTCCACAAACGCCTTCTTGATCTATCTCTACTTAATAACAGTAACGTGCGTACCGAACTATGAGTCAAAGTTAAGTTATAAGTTCCGAAAATGTTCGATCGATAATATTATTGTCAATTTAAATGTTATATATAATTATAGATATATTAAGATTATGGTTTATAAAATGTAGTATCGACTAGACTTGAATTTTGAAAGAAATTATCATCATCGGCTAATATAAATCCTATAACCATTTGGAATGTCTTATTTTTTGGTATATTGCGCCCATAAGAAGCAGATTTTTGAATTACAATCCAATGTCCTTTGCTTTTTATCTAGATACATTAGATATGAACTCTCATAAAACCCTGTAATTACCTACACTGTTTTTAACGTTTTTCTGACCAGGCATCAATATTGTTTGAGCATGATAAAGGTATGCCACAGGTGACCTGACGGACTTTTGACTATTGAATTATTTAATCCCTTCTACCCACATTTCGGCCACGACAACCAATCTCAACGGAGATCAGCCAGGACACAGGAGATATTATAGTACATAAGTGTGCAAAATACAGAGATACGCTCTTTATTGAAAAAATATAGTATCGTAACGCTTTGTGTGAGCTGTCTTTACATCGGCACACTGCCAAATGTCGTATGCGTGTCACTGTAAGTAAAAGCAATTCCAGATATGATTCAATGTATTGTGAATTATTTTATTGTTCTTTGTGTTGTTGGCTTATAGCGTCTTTCGTTGAATGAAATGGTTAACATTCCAGTCATAATGTTACGGTCATTGAGGGGTAGATAGAGACTTAAGTATTATAATTATCACATGATTGAAATACGAACTATTTCTTCTTTCGATGGATATCTCTTTGCGCTATATGGAGGTTTTAGGGTATTACAACTATTAGAAAGAAAGAAAGGTTTTTATTGTTGAAATAAAACAAAGCACAGGGAAATAAAATAAATATTAAGGATATTATTGGTGAATTATTTGAAGTGCCAGATATACGAAACGCATCAGCAAATTGGAATCACATCAGTTTTCTGTGAGACAGTGTTGGTTCCCCGTTTGAGCAGACTATTTATGCGTCAGATCCATATTTAGCATTGCTCTCTCCCTTAAGAATCATTGTAAACTAATTTGCCTCACGCTATCCCCCGAATCCACAACCGACTTGTATATTACGATCTCCATGACATAACTATTTACCCAGCCTCTGAGTGTTATTGTTTGCGTAATAACTTTTCAATTTGTTGTCCAAATAAAACCCACCCGTGGCTCTTTCCGTGAACACACTGATCCCATCTGTTTTAATTTTATTATCTCCGCAATTTTTAGGGTCACCCTCGGGTTAATTATCCTATTATAAAGGCAAATCGTGTTATGTTTTTAATTATTATGTTATGATGATTTTGATGTTTGTTTTTACGTTTCGTCAAAATTATTGTAAGCCGTTTAAGGAAAAAGTATGATACATTAGGTACATTAATGGATAGGACGATGATCGCCAGCCACGAGTGATTTTAGAGGAATTCGTGCATGTTGAACCTTAATGAAAAAAGTGAAGGAGTATTTAGTGTATTAACAAAAACGACAAAGCTGAAAAACTTGTCCAACCTTGCATAGGCACACAATCTATAACCCAATACTGAAGACTCATATAAAATCACCCTTTAAAAATCGTTTTCCTATTACGATAACTTTTTCATTGCGAATACCCAAACATCAGTTATCAACTTTGCCGGCGTGTTACCAAACAATATAGACAACATCTCAACGATCGCTCTAAGGGCAAAACAAAAAGATACATTCCCAAAGCAGTCATATCTGAACATTAAAGATAACATGAGAAGGAACTAATACGATATAGCAAGTAAAGTAATACCGTTACGTGAAACAATTACGTTCAGATAACTCCCGAGTGATGTGGTAGTTATAAGAGAAACTGTGTAAGGAGGTCACAAGGTAATAAGAGCGGCGGATACGAGATATTACCTAGAGGAAGGTATGAGTAATGAAAATGTTGGAAAGGACATAATAGTGTGGCGATTTGAAGTTTTGATTCCCTTTGTTGTTGTCTGTATATGTGGTGAGTAATTTAAGTAGCTTGTTTTGGTGTGTCGCGTGCTATGATCACCTGTTGCATAAATTACAAAGAGTCAGACAAGAAAATTATAGCTACAAAAAACTATTAATAATATCAGCCCTGTATTATAATACATGCTGTGGGATATACTGTCCCACTGTTTGGCACAGGTATTCTCCACTACTGAGAGGGATTAGGCCTTAGTCTACCACGCTGGCCTAGGGCGAGTTGGTAGACTTGCCACACCCTCAAAATTCCTGTAAAGAACGTACACCTTATGCATATAAAATTTGTCGGCCATAAGGCTAATGTATTAAATGTTAAGTATTACAATTTTGAGCGGTGGTCCCAACTCATCTAAGAGAGAGGCGCAAGTCTCGCATCTAAACAGCAAAAATCCTATTATCTAGAAAAATCCATTTTTTTATTTCACTATTTCACTTAACAATTCCCTCTCTGCGATTCAGACGCATCCTCACCCTAAAAACTTAGCCACTTCAACCTTCGAGACATCTTTTATTTGAAGTCAACGGCTTCAGAGATAACAAGGATTAAGGTAACTTTCCTTACGCAAACTTCAAATCATCAAGCCTTAATATTCATTCCTCGTAATTAGCAATTTCATAATTATAGATTTTTTGTAAGGAACCCGTTTGAAAGCCATTGTTCTAACTTATAAAACCAGGCAATGTCATTCAACTTTATAATTGTTTTAATTCGCGTCTGTTTTCTTTCTGTTCAGCCGTTTCGTTATTTAATTTTCCCGGCTCGTGGCAAGAACTTTAGAATTGCAGGGAGTAAAATTAAATTATGTTACTATTTCTTTAACGGCCGGTGACGCTGTAACATCTGTTCTGGCGTGTGTGTTTATAATCGGTTCCTATCACCTACTATCAGAATCCGGACTTTCTACTATAGTTTAGACCCTTGCTGATGGTCTCTCATATGTTAGAGTCTACGTGCGTAGGTCTTTTTCAATGTCTTTTTTGGCCGCCAAGCAGCAGTGTGTGTAGTTGTTGTTGTGTTCCGGTTTGAGGAAAATTGTAGCCAGTGTACCTAATGGACATAATCCGTCTTATTACAGAACGAGGTTTAACTAAAAACTCAGGTTTAAACCTATGCAAAGTACGGTTTATATAAAAATGGTATTACAAAAAGTGGTTTAACGATAAACCATGGACTATTTGATGGTCTAATCCTAAACCTCGGCGGCCCCTAGTTTGACGATGGTCTAAATCGTAAATGTCAAATCAAATTACAAATCATTTGTCAGATTATTTCAAAAATTGGCGTCTGTTTCGTTGTCTTGTGTTATTTTTGATAAAAAATGGATATTAACGTGGTAGATTCAGTCGATATTGAGGATATTGATGCCGTTGAGCTACTGGAAACGCCACGCCGACTCAATAGACTCGACTCAGTACTCCAATTTTCAGATCTTTTTTTCTTTCGTTGATCCATCACAATATTACAAAGAGTCAATTGTTCTATACAATAAGAAACTGATAATAAATTTCAAAGCTATTTGCAATAGTCACCGCAATAGTTTAGTTTAATGTTATGGTTTCACATAACGCGCGGGAAGCTTACGTTTCGTATCACACATTTTGATGTATTACCAGCTAATACAACATTAGTCAAAACTTGAAATCTAAACAAAACTGCAATCGAAGTTACAACTATTGTTGATCTTGAAGCAAAATAACCAAGTCTTAATATTTTTAATACTCCTAAACATTATTTAATCATTAACATTGTATGAAAAATGTTTTATTTTTTGGATATATGGAACGTTGCGATTGAATGATGACGTATTGAACGAATGTTGTTTGTATTTATCTGTGGTTTATATGTAGGCCATGGTTCAAATGGCGGTACTAAGAAGTCTATGGTTTTTATGACTTTTGTAATACGGACAAATTTAAACCATGGTTTCCCAGATAACCCTGGTTTTTTTAGTACAGGTTTAAGCTAAGGTTTATTTAAATAGACGTCAAGATGGCCGACTAGTGTACATGTAATCTCAATAATAATTTCCGTAAATAGTTTAAACTTTCAAGTTTCGAAATAAAATAGTGCTCAAAAGTTACTTAATAGTTGAATTAACAACATATATTGGAGATATTAGCAATTGTTAAGTGTGAACTGTTAAATGAAGCGAAACAATTTCAGTGAATGACAATAATATAAACATTTATAGTGAAACAATTACAGCATCTGTGTGTGGGGAAAAATTGACCTGGACTGTGTTATATTCTCGTGTTCATCTACCAAGGACTCACTGTGATTATTTTTTCGTTTTAATAAATTAATAACCTAAAAAACGTGCCAATAAAAAATTAAAGTAACAAAAAAGAAATAGCGACACCTAATGATACAACTGTGAACTACGTATATTCAATAAATAAACAAATATTGACCCCAAATTCAATGCACATTAGTAAATCAATCAGTTCCTACTAAAAGACCTAGAGGTCGCTAAATCATTTAAATTAATATTTTTTTCTGAAATGAATATGTCGCGGAAGCAACCTAATAAGACATCGCGGGACACAACAGTTGATCTTAATGTAACCCATCGGTCTAAGCTCGTGCGACCCTTACTAGAGAATGATCAAAACAGCCCAATTGTGCCAAAGACATGTGCGCAAACTCCAGAAAACACTATTGCAATGGATATTAAGCAATATATGCGTGAACTTATTCATAGTGAAATGGATAGCATTCGTGAAGCTATTAGCAACCTTTCCAACCTTATCACCGCACAAAATATACGCATAGAACAGCTGGAAGAGCGAGTTATGGCACTGGAAAATCTGACGCAGGGACCCGAGTCTAATATTATTCCAAGACTTGAGAATGCTATACTGGAACTACAAGCTGATGTCTCTGACCGAGACCAACTGCTATTGGCTAATGATGTTGAGATATCTGGCTGTCCTGAAACAGCAAATGAAAACTGCACCCACCTTGCTCTTATCATAGCTAAAAAACTAGGGGTTGACCTCGACGAAAAAGATGTGGCAAGTGCGGATCGAGCCGGGCGCGTGCACATCCCGGAGACCGAGACTACCTCACCGACGCGCCCGCGACCGCTTATCGTGCGTCTAGCTCACCGGGCATCGAGGGACGCCTTAATACGAGCAGCGCGAGTTCGAAGAGGCCTTAACACCGAAGGGATGCAGTTACCCGGACCTGCACGTCCCTTGTACTTGAATGAACGACTTACCAAACACAACCGAGTGCTGTTTCAGAGAGCACGTCGCTTGGCTCGGGATTTAAAATTTAAGTACATTTGGACTCGCGAAGGCAGAATTTACGTGCGCCAAGAGCAAGGACAAAAGCGACATCAACTACGGACCGATACAGATCTAATGAGGGTTTTTGGAAAACTTGATATTTGATCTCATGATTTCTATTTTTGTTTACTTTTTTCACTTTGATCTCATATTATTAAGTTTAAATGATTTAATATTCCTATATAAGTTAACATACGGTTCTCTAGTAAAACTACTAAAACATTTGACACACAACCTTATGAAACGACATATACATATAAAACACATTCACACTTTATCACATTTACACTCACACATAACAATTATATTTTTATACATCAAAAAAATATTATTCCATTTATGTTATCATACTTTTTGAAAATGGCTAACCTAAACAAAAAACGTTTGCGACTAGGGTTATTGAATGCTAGATCATTAAACACAGGGGAAGACGAACTTTTCATAAGTGTTCAGAAACATAAACCTGATATTTTAGCTATTAACGAGACTTGGTTAAAGATTGGAGAAGATTTACTTGCTCCCGCGATACCGAATTATAACTTTATACATAAACCGCGACAAGGCAAAAGGGGTGGAGGTGTAGGCTTTTATATTAGGCAGGGTATAGAAGCGCGAGTGCGAAAACACCCGCTTTCATCCCTGGAACAACTGTGGTTAGAAGTACAACTTCCAGGAACCACACTGGCTCTAGGTACTGCTTACAGACCCGAGAGTATAGATGTCTTAGATGCGCTTGATGCCTTGAGTAATTCAATACATTCTATGGCACGGTGCAATTATACATGTGTCACAGGTGATTTTAACATTGACTTGTCACGTATGGAATCACCCCAAGCAAAAGATCTTATGTCCTTCTGTTATCAGCATAATTTAGAACAATTGGTTAGAGGACCGACGAGAGTGACTGATTATTCAGAAACACTTTTAGATATTGTTATGGTAGATAGTACGCTCAAAAACCAAGGAGTTGAGGTTGTCCATAATCGATGCCTTAGTGACCATGCAATGGCTTTAGTTGACTTTGATGTAAAAAAACCTAAATTACCACAACAAGTAGTAATTAAGCGATGTCTACATAATATTGACTTAGACAATTTTAATCAAGATCTAATCTCGATGCCGTGGTCAAACATTACAGCTCTAGAAAGTGTAGAACAAATGGTCGATACCTTTAATAAATACATATTAACATTATTTAATATACATGCACCCATTAAAAAATTAACGGTAAGGCATAAACCTAAACCATGGATCACTGACATGGTAAAATTCATGATTGACTTACGAGATGAAGCCCTAATAAAAGCACAAGTAAATAAAACGGAAAGTTCAAAAGATTACTATCGTAGTTTCAGGAATCTTGTAACAGCTACTATAGAGCGAGAGAAAAAAGCGTATTTTAACACTTTTATAAATAGTAACCTAAAATACCCAGCTTTATTATGGAAAAGTTTGAAAAATACAACAATACTTGATAAGCCCTGCACAAATTTAATTCCAGATCACCTTAATAACCCGGATGCGATAAATGACCACTTTCTTAATCTACCATTAAACAATAGTATAAATATGGAAAAGATACCAATATGCGAAAATAAAATCCGAACATATGATATTTTTTATCTAAAACCCACCACTGAATCTGAAGTTAAAAAAATTATATATAGCATACAAACGAAAGCAGCTGGATACGATAGTATAAATATAGACATGATAAAAGCAACATTAAAAGTAACCCTGCCAGTTATAATAAATATAGTAAATAAATCTATTGAAACACATACATTTCCTTCATATTGGAAAAGAGCATTAGTTAGACCCCTACCCAAAAAAAATTCTGCTAGCCAACTAAATGATCTCCGTCCCATCTCAATTTTACCGGTTCTATCTAAAGTAATTGAAAAAGTGGCTCTAGACCAAATACTTAAATTCCTCGACAGTAAAAGCATTATACCAAAATTTCAATCAGGCTTCCGCAGAGGTCATGGTACTGAAACTGCACTTTTGCATGTCACAGACGACCTAACGGAGGCTTCAGATAAGGGACTGAGTAGTATTATGGTGCTCCTTGACTACTCGCGCGCTTTTGACTGTTTACATCCCGAACTTTTGTTAGCCAAACTGGCAAGCTATGGGTTTTCACTTAATACCTGCAGATGGTTTCGGACTTTTCTCACGGGACGGGAACAGTTCGTTGTTACAGATAGCAAAGGCGGAGATAAAAATATTCTGCAATTAAACAATTACAAAGAGGGGTACCCCAGGGTTCATTATTAAGTCCAATTCTGTTTAGTATCTTTACAGCCGATTTACCAAAATGCATAGAGTCCTGTAAATATCATTTATACGCTGACGATACACAACTATACTACTCGTTCCTAGTAAAGACACTGAAGCAGCTATCAAGAAAATAAATAATGACTTGACGAATATTTACAACTGGTCCAAAAAAAACTCCCTGTTATTAAATCCGACAAAATCTCAAATGCTAGTGCTAGGAACAAAACATCAAATAAAACATACGCTTAATTGTGGAGAGCAGGTAAAAATTAACGACACAGTGCTTGAACATGTAAACTCTGCACGTAATCTGGGTCTTATAATAGATGGGGAACAAAAATATGTAGATCATATAAACAGTAAAATTAGAAACGCCTTTTTTAAATTAAAAACTCTATACAAAATTAGACCATACATTAACGAAAACCTTCGGATTCTTCTAACCGAGTCACTAGTTCTGTCTCAATTTAATTATTGCAGTACGGTGTTCGGGCCCAGGTTAAACTCAAAACAGAAAGAAGTATCTAAAGAGTACAAAATGCCTGTATACGATTTTGTTATAATATACCTCGGAGAGAATTCATCACACCATATTTGAATAAGAAAAAAATTCTCAACATGTCTGCAAGAAGGGAATTACATTACGCTTGCACAGTTCAAAGAGTAATTTGGTATAAAAATCCAGAGTATTTATTCGAAAAACTCTCTTGGGTAAAAGATATAACTCATAGGAATCTTCGGTCAGCTAGTAATAACTCTCTTATCACTCCAGTGCACAGCTCCACACGGTACAGAACGTGTTTCAAGTTCACTGCTGCAAGAATTTGGAACGACCCCCCCTCCTTTAAGAAAAAAGATAAGTTTACTGACATTTAAAATGAAGTACAAAAATGCTTTACTTAAAAGACAGCTTGCAGCAGAAAACTTGACTCACCTTTACTGTCAATTTTCTCGCCTATGTGACTATTTTAATGTATAACCCATATTGTTCAATTAGTTATGCACAAATAAATTCATACACTAACACACACACACTCACTCACACACACACATACACACACACATACTAATACACAAACACACACGCACAAACTAGAGATCCGTTCTTATTAAAGTCATTATTGCTTTTTATTGAATTTTTAGTCATTTGATATTGTTTTTTTTTTCACATAGTTTAATTTACTTAAACATAAAATGTTATTTGTCGCTTGGAAGGCCAACGCTATACACTTTCCGCATAACATCCTAGGAAGTTAGGAGAGGCTGAAAACCAGCGCTGCTCGGAACTACTGTCCCGGTCAGCACAAGCTGAGCCGCATCCTTTTGTCTTCATTATAGTATAAGTGTAAGAATATGTATGTTATCACTTGTGTAATAAGACAATAAACTGATTTATTATTATTATTATTATTATTATTATTTCGCTTTTTGTAATAAGACGGAATAAGACTTAACATCTCATGTTTCAGGTTGGCGAGTGCAGTGGAATACCCAACAATACTTCGTAATTCAAGTCGTTGAATGGTGTTTCTACGGTTTATGGACGGTCATATCAAAGAACGCTAAGCTCGTCTCGTTATTCAAAGCAATAAAAATGAAAACAATAGATATTCTATTACTACCTACTTTTTTAGTTTACAAACTATATAATACTACTAATACAACTCTTGGTATAAAAAAAACATATGATTTCGTTTTGAATTAAAATGGCGAACTTTAATCTTCAACGACTTACTGATTAGTCCTATTTTATAATTTCGAGAACTTTAGAGTTATGGAAAGAATTATTCGTTGGCGGTTCTATTTCCTGGAGACGATAAGCGTATTTAACACATAATGGAAATGTAGCAAACAAATTGTTATTTAGAACTATAAAAGTTATGTCCAAAGCTATAAAGATTAAAACGAAATTGAATTCAAATCAATTAACAATAAAAAACATGTGACAGATTTGCAATCTGCGTGTCAGCAAAACCTATTCAAACAAATCCAGCCAAACTCGTTGAGTGAAAACGAAAATAGGAACACACTGTTAGTGACGCAAATCGTTTGCATCCAATAGAAAAAAATACAAAAATATTAGCTGTACGCTTCATTCGTTTTTATAGAACGTCGGTAATGGAATGTATGTCACCAGATGATAAGTGATCGCCATCGCTGTATGTACAATTCAAGAGGTTTCAAAAGGGAATTGGTAACTTGGGAGTTAGATTGGGAGGGGTGAAAATATTTTTAGACACTGGTGACTTCTCTTTCTATTATAGCACAAATACTAATTTATGGTAACTGGAAAAGGATATCTTTATTAAATACGTTTGTATACATACGAGATATTTAAAAAAATGAACTAATTGTAAATGTTACTAAAAATATTCGGATGTTTGTTAGAAGAAAGCGCAGAAACAGTTAAACGGGTTTAAATGAAATTTGGTACACGAATAGAGCCTGTCCTGGATTAACATAAACGTAACGTTTTATCTCGGTAAATAATGTTCCCACGAGAGCTGATGGTATTTTTGATATTTTTAAATAGATAGCGCTGGAGTCGTTCTGGTGTCGGTATAAATACAATGTTTTAGAGACCTTTGTACCGGTGAGGGTTTTTCTCGAAGGCGAAGCGCGAGTAACACCTAGTATAAATAAACATTGATCGGTCGAAACCCCATATAATATTTACTAGTTCAGCTTTCCTACACTTCCATAGTTATTAAAAGACGCGACATAATCATGTGATTTTCCTACAGAGTTAGGCAGAGATGCAATTAGTCAATTTCCCGAGATTATATCCATCAATTATGTGATAGGGGACGAGATAATAGCCATACCAGTTGCAAATACTATCTCGAGCAACCCGTATACTTTATCAAACAGAAAAACTCACCTAAGATGCTACCAGACCTGGAAGTTGAAGCAAAATCCCACAAATCACAATACAATACCGTGCGTCTAGATGACGAGAAAATGATGCGAAATTCACCTTTATTTATTCAAATTCCTGTTAGACAGTAATGCTATCCTAGTCAAGGTCATTCATTCTGCTTGCAAAATGAGCGTGGCTACGTAACAATTTACTATAGTTATCGTTTATGAAAAGTATATTTATTCTTGGGAAACGTTTAGTTCTCTGGATAATAACTATATGCTCTTTATGCAAATTGTTCATTTTCCATTCTTGAATATGAGAATTCTGCGATAATATTGTGGCAACTGTTGGATACTCACGACGCTCGGCTTTTTCCCTGAACTGCGCCTTTCAGTGCAATATACTCAGTTGTTACTGCTTATGAATAAAATACAGCGAGAGGTTAAATGGGGCAATATAACTTATATTAATTTTCCTATGTTTCTTTTAAGTTCACAATTTAAATAAGTTTATACTTTGGGTAGATTTGTCAGCACAAATAATGCTAGTCTCGTGCTACTAAATGCTGTTAATTTAAATACAAAATATAGTCACGCTTCCTCAAACAATGCTTCTGCTATCCTCATTTCCTAAACTGTATTTTTGAACGTAGTCACCGTCCCTTCCTTATACTTCCTGTTATCACCTACGTTCAAAACAAACACTCATAAATTACCAGTACAGATACAGTTATATGGAACATTTCCAATTGAAAGCGTAAAGGAAACAGCCAATGTACTGATGACAAATCAATAGAAGCAATTTAACGGGCCGTGCCGCGTGAGCGGAGGCAGGCGTCCCTTCGCACGCCATGCATCATATTAAATTGAACGCTTGATTTGTAGCACTGAAAGAACGTTTTCAATACTCCTTATTGAACCATTACGTCTAATGGCTGTGACAATGGCGCATTACAAATTTGTCTCGCCGCGGATGGGACGGCTCGAGACGCGCTCGAACACGCGGAAGACAAAGTAAATCTTACTATCGACGTAGAAGGTCCTTTTTCCGTTGTAGAAACTCACGTCCCAATTGGGTTTATAGCCGGATATTGTAGAATGGTAGTAGTTTAGCACAATGTGTTGTAGGCATTGACGGGCCGCTTGTTGGTGATTGTATTCGGTATTGTAATAGAGGTTAATTTGATGTACCAACCATCGGTAATCAAATTTCATGCTTCCTGGAGATAGTGATCAAAGACCTGAGGACGTTTGATGAAGTTGCGATAGAGGCTCCGGTGTCAAAGATACTGGTATGAAGTTTAATTATACTCGCGGATCCGTAACAGATGTGATTTCAAGTACGTACGTTTCAGGTAATGTTTGGATAAAATCAGGAATCTGTGAATACACGAGGGAAATGGTAATTGATAATTATTATTTAATGTTATACGCCGTGTGAAATTGGTTTTCGATGTTATATAAATAACAAATAATAATAATTAACTTACTTACGTGAATTGTTTTGATCCCTGAGTCTTGTGTCTTTTTTGACTATTTATTTGGAACAGACATGTACACAAATATTTTTAACTATTCAGTCGATAACGGAATGAAAACTGCAAAAAAAATCTTCACTTTTTATAGAAAGTTAGTATCAGGGTTAAAGTAACAAATTTACCGGAAGCCGAACTTTATTCCCACAGGAATGCTGTAGAGAACCATTGCGACGAAACCAAAACAACTTACTTCGAGTAAACTTGTTTTAGGGATAAAACTACGAATTCATATCACATAGTAAAACTCTTTAAAAAGTATAAAAGGAACAATATAAAGCCGTATTATTGACATTAAAGAAATCAGTTAAAAACCCACTAACCTGCAGGACAATTGCAGTCTGCATCCCTGGTTTCTCGTCGCAGCAGCTCCGTCTCTGAACTCACCACCGGCTCCGGCTGCACTATCTTCTTCAACTCCTGAAGCTGCTCCTCCAGCGCCACCACTCTCACCTCCAGACAATGCTGCCGATACACCCCGTAGCCACATAACACGAGGAAAAATCCACAACAGCACCACAATACACCGGCATTGAGTACGTGAGATTCGCGGCCTTCCCTCGGAGTCGCCATGGTTCGCTTCAGACCTTGGACTGGCGCATGGCTAAGGTCAAGAATGGCTGAGGTCCACGCGCGGTGTGTTCCCGTTTGGCGGCACGGCGCGACTAGGGGCCCTGGCTGGCGGGAGCGCTCCCTCGGGAACGGAAGCCACTCGTACACGATAACTGCCCTTCTAGTTGTCCCGATTACCAGTTGAGCACCCTTCCAAACTTTGATGGACGTGTTGCATTATTGTGTTATTATATACAGATCCGGTTGGAGTGTTTTGTTCGACTATTGGTCCTGATTTATGGCTATTGGTTGATAAATCGGTTATTGTGTTCAGATTAATGCTAAACGTCTCTTGACTGACAGACTTACCTATTTATTGTTTGTAATTTCTACATTTGCTTTATTTATAGACGTAATAATGATACACTGATAAGAATACTGGTAATATGAATTTAAGTTTTTGGAATATGTTATACTATCGGTTTTAAAAAATATATAATATTATGACTATGGTAGACTATACAGTAATAAGCTTTACATTAAAAATCAAGCTTGGGTCGCTGCCTATTACATGCGAGCTAACATTGTTGGTGGAAATCAGAAATGTGGTATAGTTCTGCCTATCTATGAAAAGAGAAACAGAAAGAGGCTATACTATTAAAAAATGATAAATTTAAAAATCACTAGTAAATTGAACTGTTAATTTAAGAGAACAAGCATCACATACACATAAATTATTCACTAGTTTCACAAAATGTTCCACTCCAAAAAAAATAACTTCATACTGTTTATTTTATTTGTAAAAATTATAAATTTAGTAAGAATGAACCTAATAGAAGTTATAAACACGTTCACGCATTAGTTATGTTCCTTAAATTTTATTTTTGTATTTTGGAGTAAATAATAACATATATAAATAAGATTACAGGCAAAGATAATACAGCCATACAGCCTATACTAATATTAAATGTATTCTATTAACATTGTTATCATAAAATAACTAGTTATGTATCGTAGCACTGTTTCCACTTGAACACTTACTTACCTGTCCGAAATAAAACTCAATTTATAAAAATTAAATATATCTAATGTCAGTTAGACACTGTGCAGCTATGTAATGTTAAAATAAATTATAGAATAAATACAATATGTACTTCCAAAAATAACTGACTTTGAAAACTTCCAGATATTTTAAAAAATATCGTAATTACAGTCGATTCATAAAACGTTTTAAATATCGTTTTAAATATGAACTTTGAAAACCAAAGAAAGGGGGACTTCACAGTAATTCAAAGTAACAATTTGGAGTCATTAATAGCCGTTCCAATAAAGCTAGATGTAAGAATCAGCATGACAATACAACCGGTCTATTTGCATGTATATTGCTTATAAATCGTGCGCAGATAGCGAGGAACAATTAAGATTACTCCCATCCCCTTGTTTTACACCCAGACTAATGTCCAGGGGTGAGATAAAAATTTGGGGCTGGCGCGGCGCTGGTTCTGCGGCGTAGTTTTTGACTTTTAATTTTGTTATTGTTTGCATTTAATATTTGCATATTCTAATATATTCTTAAAACAACTGATTGAAATAAAAAGCTGAGGATAAAAAAAAACAACCCCCCGTGACCATGAAGGCTGCAGTCTTCGAAACGTCGGGAGAAAATAAAAATATAAAAACCGCGAAAAAATCCGTTTAATACTTTTTTTTAAAAATAAAAATATTATTTTGCGTGTTTTTTTATATTCAGATCTTTCAGAGAAATGACAGATTTTTATCGGTATTATGACGAAGCTGAAATGTTATTTATACGTTAAACTATGTTACGATCAAAAATAAAAACCTAACTGATGTAATTATATTTAAAAAAATCGGCGTGGCTTCATCGTGAGCCGTGTAACCTTTTATTAATAAAACGTAGATAATATTAAGTATTACATTTTCTGGCTGTCTGGTTTTGTACTTTTGCCTTTTTTAAACAAAAAACAATCAAATGCCATGAACTCAAATCTAGAAGGTCTCGTTTTAGGTGCGTTCCAATTTATTATTTTATATTTTTAGCTTAACACATCAAAAATATAATACGTTCAGATTATTGTTCTTTAAAACATAATATTTTTTTTTTAACATTTCTCAATTATTGTGCGTACGGATATTTAACAATATTATATAGTCAAATGATAGAATAAAATAAGAGAAATATTTCGCCGTAATCTAATCTCATTACTTTCACTAACATTTAGGGTTAACAATAAATTGTCTGAGGCATTCTAGTACTGTTTGTGTATGTTTACTATACACAAAACACTACCTACCTAGATAGCTCTACTACAGCCTAATATCTCGTAGATTTCCATTTCTTTATTAACAAATTCCTGGGATTTCCCCTCCATCAGACCTATCTCTAAATGTAAATGCTCAAGTTAACCTTCGGGAAGCATTAGCCGCGCAAACTGTCAGGGGACGCGGAATTTTTCATCTCCCCTTCTCTTACGAATAAATCTCGCAGATCTCGAGCTCCCTTTGTCTGATAGTGTTGCGTGACAAATGGCAGGAACAGGTGATAGTTACAAGTTGCATATCTTACGAGGTGGTGAGTTATAGTGTTTTTTTTAAATTTAGGGTTATTACGTTTCTCTGCTTTGTATATTTTCATCGCCGCGTATGGTGTTTGTGCTGAGTAAATATTTTTTTTATGTTATACATATTTCTGACCTTTGCAATGTATTTGCCTTTTGAAAGTGTTTATATTAAAATTTATAAATGTATTTAACGACTAATATACGGAGGTGATAATTCTAGTGTATTTCATTTCCAAAGAGACTTGTTTTCTAAAACTGAAAACGAGTACTAATTTTTATATTTCCATATTTTGTTTCAACCTATTCTTTGAAACAGCTGCACTGAATCTGAATGCATTTGTATTGGCAGGTAAAATGAAAATAAAATATTCCACTTATATTATTCTGATAAAGCATTTTATTAGCAGTGAAAACGCAATAGAAAAACACGAAAAAACGTAAAAAAAAGTCCGTGATTTTTGCTAACAACCCCGGAATACCAGCCGGTAATATATTAAACAAATAGTAAGGCGAGTTGCAGCTGCTTGGAGACGAAGGATTCCTTAAATTCTCCGTGCGCTGTTTGTGCGACTGGCGACATTATTGTATAGCGTTACAGCCATCGTCTACTAGAACCAAATGAAAAAAGGGTTTTATATAAAATAACTGCAAGGATATCTTGTTCAAATTATTTAAATGTCATAAAATAAAGTATTAATAACACTCTTTGCAATTTTGAAACTTGAAGAAAAATTATAATAATAATTTTACAATTGTATTAAAATACTATATTATTGTAATATGGCTACTTTTTATAAAAAATATTAATCTATCAATTATATATTATAACATATTTTCAGTGCTTCGTATAACACTAAGATATTTTGCAAAAGCAGAAACAAGGTAAAATTTCCGGGAATTGAGTAGACGAGCACCCTTACTAGGTAAACGGGTATTATACAGGGTGTCCCGAAAGAGTCTAACGAGGGTAAATTAAAATTCCTTACCCGTTTTATACGTTGTGGGGTCCCCCTGAAGCCCGATACAACCGTATCGGACGGTTTGGTATTCATGGCTGTTAAGGAAAAATTGCCCTGGACAATAAAAATTTAAGAAGTTACTTTTAAAAGTATCTTTAAGTCATAGATAATTTGGTTGGAATTAATGGAATCCAAGATCTGAATTAAAGAATGCAATTAAATTGTGAATTACCAGGTTGCTTATTTACTGAATCTCTGGACTTTGAATTATAAATGCTAAATAGCACTGCGTTATATATGTACCTGGAAATATTGTGTGGTGTTCAATCTTGTATAACTTGATATTTACTAAATAATATTCTCGAAACCAAAAGACAAAGGTGTTTGCAAACATTTGGCGGCTTAATTAGTCAAAGTAATAGCACCTACTCTGATAGGCTCTGGCATACAAGACCTACCATTGAGAAAATACAATGAAACATTCTTTTATTTCTACCTGGCATTAAGACTAGAGTTTTATGCCAGTGACGCTTTATCGAATTAGGTGTTTCATCAGATTTTAAACATGCTCAATATTAGAAATATTGGCCCTCGCGTCCTAGAGCGTTAGGTCAATAATTTTTTATGCAAAATAATATATTCAGCACAATGACTGCAGGCACTGCACCCCATCCATAATTTAAGGCTCCCCTCTGACCCTCTACAGTGTACATATAGGTAAGGCTGTCTGTACGTAGACAATTTATGCGACCAGATCTTATCATTGTACGCACCGTACTCATGTTTCTAATTAACCGTGGTAATTTAACGTTTACCAATGTTGGTAGATTTTATCAAAAAAATTTAGATGACAAGGGCAGGTTTGGGTCGGAAGTTAAACAAATGTTTATGAGTAATTTTTTTGGAAAAAAATATTGTTTCTTTGGTCCAACATTATTCCACACTGCTTGCAGGTTACAAACCAAATTAAATAGCTCAACAGTATTCAATCTCAATAACAAATTAAAATATGTAATCATCGCTACGCAACACGCACAACTTCCAAAAGAACCATCCTCCATAAGCCTCAAACAAAACAGTATTCAGACTCAAAAAACCCAACACAACTATGCAGAATTAACGCGGGATCAATAGAAAAGAGAGCTTAAAGCAAATCCAATAAAAGTCAGCGAGCCAAAAATTCAATTAATTTAAAAAAAGATCTCGTAATCAGTGAGGTCAGACAGCTCGGTCCCGGGACGTGTAAAAAAACTGGGATTAATTCATATTAAACGGTCTGCTGGAGTCGCCACTCTGCCGTGTCGCAGCACTCTGATTGAAATATTGTTCCTTTGAACCCTTTCCTGTGGGAATTAGGGATTGCTTTCTTTATTCTCTTATGGGTAGATAAAAAAAGCATTTGAGAATATGCTATTTGAGAGAATTCTTGACAATTATAGAGATATGGGATTATAAACCAGTGTTGTGTAATGAGACTTGAAAGGCGTTTCCTACGATGTCGAATATGAGCATAAATTATTTTGCGTGAAATCTCCTAAATCTATTCCGAAGTAAATATTACTATAATGAGGAAAATCCTAACAATTCAATAAAAAAACTATTGGGTTTAAAATTGTAACATTTACAAATTAACTTATTAATAATTTAATTTTTTCTAGTTACTTATAATGCATATCTTACTCTTTTCTTGATCCAACTCCTTCTTTGATGAAATGATTTTTTTTTTGCATCATACCACCAGAATCTTCCTTTTTTTAGATGCGGTATAAACTACAAATGTTTTTGAAATAAGGTTTCACAAGGCCACAATTCGTTTTATTTACATCAGCGTCCTTAAAACATTATGTAGCAATCCTGATGATTTTTAATTTGCTTCCTTTATTCTGTATTTGTTTATTAGTTGTAAGTTGTAACTAAACATAACGTTTTTATTCAGAAAATACAGCACCTTTTAACTTAGACTCAATGAAAAACTTTTAAATGAAATCGCTACAATAAAAAATACAATTTCATAATTTATAACTCTACGTTGATTTTAAAGAAGCATATTTAAAAAATATTCCATCTTTAGAACCCGGAAGCCTAGGCAATAACATTTTCTATTTCTATTAGGTAATTTTATCCACCCTATCGTTGATTTACATATGATTTATTACCTACAGAACACACTATATAAATAATCAAATATATCAAGAGTTAATAGGAGTTAAAAAGAACGATGCACAAATACTTTCACCTGGAGATTATATCCAAACTTCTAGAATCATAGAAAATAAAAGCAAGAGGTAATTATTAATATTTTTTAACTCGACAATTTATAATCCCAAAATATTTTTTGTATATAAAACAAACATATATATTTAACTCCATAATCCGCACAGTCGCGCGATAAATCAGCCGTATTTGCGGACAGTACGGCGATATGCACTAATATGAATTTATGCGATGCTAATGGCGCTTGTGATTCGCGTAACAACACGCAACGCAATCATCGGTAGGTCTGGTGTTGCCATGAACCTCAATTCACATTGTCCTAATTTTAAATGCTTTTAGGGTTCCCGTTGGGAACCTATGACTGTATCTTATCTATTTAAGATTTTACTGGTGGTAGGTGTCTCATATGTGAGAGTCCGCTTGAGTAGGTACCACCGCAATGTCTATTTCTGCAACCAAGCAACAGTATGTAATCACTATTATGTTCCGGTTTAAAGGACATTGTAGTCAGTGTAACTATTGGACAGAATAAAACTTAATATCTTCTGCCTCAAGATATAATAAAATCTTAATTCCAAAATATTATTATTTTCGGACAACCAATACCTCCGTCCCCCCGTCATCATGAAGGCTGCAAAGTCTTCGAAACGTCGGAAGAATATCATACTATAAAAACCGCGATAAAGTCCGCAAAATAGTTTTAATTTCAATATCTTGATATTTATAATTATTAGCCTGGCAACACCACGGTACGTTAATATTGTGATTTACCGATGTTTTCGCTGTGGGATTAACAATCATTGATGCTGTGTACACGAGTGTTTTGCATGGATGTGTAATTAGCGTAATGTATCTCATGTGTTCGTGATTTTGTCCGGTTATGTGACCAGGTTCAATATCAGAGTACGTTTTAATGCCACGTTTTATTAAAAAATAATAGTTGTTACACGAACCAGAAGTCTTTTGCTTATGTTTGAAAATGTTGATATATTCTATAAGTACTTAAAGTCCAAAATTCCTAAATCGCAACGACGCGGACCTTATTGAGCAGTAGTAATCATGATCATTGAGGAATTTATTTAAGAGCTATAATAGTTTTTGTAAGTTTTTATTATGTTTACTATCTGTCAATTGCCTATTACAACTAAGACGTCCCTTCATTTTAAATTTGTACTCTGTAACTTGCAATTTTGTTGATATGAAGAAAGTTAAACACACAAACTAATTTAATTTCTTTTGTCGTCATATCCTAACTCACTTACAATCCAAACACCATGCTAAAACTCAAATAAAACCCTGAACAAAGCTAAATTATAATTTACTCACGATGCGAGGCACTTTATGACATTGTCTAGATAAGTTAAATAATGGCGTCAAACGAAATGACATTAGGGGTGGCAGCGCTCGATCGTAATTAATGAATTAATTGGTAAGGCGACGGATATTAGCCGGTAATAATGATGTATGCGAGAGGCAGTAAGGTGTGTTGATTCATTTTAATTTCGCCCTTCTACGTTACTGTTATAGGCAAATGAATCAACTTATACTAACTAATGGCAAATGGTAAGTGCCACAACATGCCTTAAGCATTAACGATACTACCCAAATCTAGAAATACTAAGTGTTTCACGAATTAATATTATGCTTGTCTTCCAGATATAAGACCGCAAGTTTCGTAGTACTTAGTAATTACATCGTAATCAATGTTCATACTGTTGCTTAAAGGTAGAAATCGATAAATAAATATACAATAAATATACTTATTAACAAATTCGCGCATTCAAGAAAACTTCACCACATCAAATTAAAGTTAATGATTTCTTACGTTAACGCGTATGTTAGACATAGGGGTCGCATACCGGTATCCCGGATTTCGAAAATACCGGAATACCGGACCAAATTAAGAACTTCAAAATACCGGTATTGATTTTACAAAAACCGGTATTTTCGGTATTTTATAAAATAAAATTCAGTACAAAATGTGTGTATAATTATTAATTTCTCGAGTTTTAAATCGCAAAAATTTAAGCTGCTTGCAATTTCATTCATTCGTATAGGCGTATATTCTATAAAGAGCGACCAAAATATATGGCTTAGGGCTATATTGCTACTTTTGTTTTGTTCTAGGCATAGCGGTGTTAACTGTTAATTGTTATTTTTATAAGAACTTATTAGAAATATTTTTTGTTCTTTAAAGTCTATCCTCATTATTCAAAGACGTTATTTATCTAAGGACGGAGCATTGCTGTGATAACAAGTCTGTTTCTCAGTGCTGACGGCATGGCAGCCTTCGCAGTGCGTAGACGTAGGGCCGTTGTGATTGGCTAATATTGTGATACAACTTCAATCTAGTTGGCTGTCAGATTAACAAAGCTGAACAAACAGCAAGCTGTCAGATAAACAAAGCTGAGAACATAACAGGGGAATAGATGTAAAATACAACCTGTATAAAAGCCTTGAGCTGCTTACAATGAAGGCCTGGTATTTCATGGCAATTCCGCGAGGTTTACCGAAAGGCCGAAATTGTCCTTATTTATCCTATCTACAGCTGCGGACACGCAATCGACTTGCTCCTGAGAATAAATTTGCAAATCATCAGCATACAGGTGGTACGCACATTGAAGATTTTATGTTAAGAGGTTTATGAAGATAGTGAACAATAATGGGGAGAGTATGCCGCTTTGAGGGACGCCACGGTCTATATCGCGCCAGCTAGACGAAGAATCGTCTAGGCGCACCAACTGTTAGCGTCCCTGAAGATATGACGAGAACCAATTCAGTGCCGTGGGCGAGATCATAAGGTGGGAGAGGTTTGCAAGCAGAATGCCGTGACTGACTATATTGAAGGCGTTGGAGAAATCAACCAAAGCCAAAACAACGACTTGGGAATCCTCCATGCCCGTCCTAATATCGCCAGTCACTTTGAGGAGTGCAGTAATAGTGCTATGGCCAGGCCTGAAGCCAAACTGGAGTGGGCACAGTAGGTTGTTTCGGTGCACATGCTCAGACAGTTGCTTGTGAGCACAGGCCTCGAGCACTTTCGAGAGAAAAGAAAGAATGGATATGGGACGGAAATGCTTAGCAAGTGATGGGTTAGGGATTTTAGGAAGAGGGATAGCAAGAGCTCTCCGCCACAAAGACGGAAAGATACCAGTGCTGGGAGGCGTTAATGATATGGGACATGATTGGTAGAAGTTGGTCCAGGATAGGGATTATCATGCGACGACTGATGTTGTCATAGCCAGTGGCACTGGATTTAATGGACAGGATGACTTTTCTAATTTCACCCAATGACACAGAAGAAAATGAAAAGTATTAATGTTAGGGCTGGATAGACCCGCTAAGAAATCCATGCTACGACGCCTAGTTTGGTGATCAATCATGGTAACAGATGTGAAATGTTTATTAATGTCACTCATCGCCATCCTAACCCCATTTGTAATACATGGTGCAGGAGGACGTTTTAATTTAATTTTCTTTAAAGGGGCATGGGTAGCAAAGAGTGAAGTAACAGCGCGGTTAAAAATTGCGACTTTATCGTCAACAGAGGTGGCTGCCAATAGGTGATCCCAGTTAAAGTTAGCAGCGTCTTTTTTCAGCTTATCCGCATCAATGCGACCAAAACTACGCAAGTGCAATATCTTAGAGGGGAATTTGGGAGGTTTTAGGGCGTAAGACATGTAGATGAGATCATGGTGAGAGAAGCCAGGAGCGGAAAATTGACCGTGGGAGAAAACAGGGAAGGAGCAGAGGTGAGGATAATGTCAAGCCAAGTATCGTGACCATCCATATTATGGTGGGTGGCTTGCAGTGGTAGGACATGCAGTTTATCAGAATCAAGGACAGTAAGGAGTTTACGAGATCGGGAAGAGTGGCTGGCACGTAGATCAGTATTTAAATCACCCATGATGATGTGATGAGCATATTCTGATCTTATAGATTCCAGAACTGTTTCCAGACTGGAGAAGAATCAAGAGATGGGGGGCAGTAAATAACAGCTAGTAAGGTTTTCACTCTCTTGACCAAAACCTCAAGAAACAGAAATTTCGCATAAGCAGAATAAGAAGCAGAGGAAGATATTACAGTTTTATATTTCAGGTCGCTACGTAAATATATAGCGACTTCGCCTCCTCTCCTGTCAATTCGATCATTTCTAATCAAAATGAAACCAGGGAGGGAGTAAAGGGTAGAAGGAAGGTGAGGTTTGAGCCAGCTCTCAAAAATCAGAACGGCGTGAACTTTGGCTTACGAAAATAAACTCTTTTCATTCAGCCTTTAACTAATTACTAAGCTGTCATTAAAATTTGACATTTAATTACTAACTTAAATGTAAGTATATTTCCTATTTTTCTATTATTTCTTCAAATACCGGAAATACCGAAAATACCGGAATACCGGAATTTATTTTACGTCAATACCGAAAATACCGGTTTTGAAAAATTGTCCGGTATTGCGACCCCTAGTTAGACATTAAAATTAAAGTTATGCCAAAAAAAACTAAGCATTTTTTTAGTGTTTAGAATATACCATAAATATTCCAAAACACGACTAAGAATACTTAATGCTCCATAGCCTCCTCCACAAGATGATATCAAATACCAACAGCAATTGTTATTGTACTGTACATTTCCTCTACGACTCAAGCAGTAAGGCTCGTTCGCAAATGAGATCCATTTGGTTGAGTGCTCGGATTACGTCGAGTCTGAGGTGCTGTGGTTCTCGCAGCGCCTAATACACTGCTCTCAATGTCTGCGAACACCTTCGTAGTGACAGCTTAGTAACATTAGTTTTTTATCGAAGGAGCTATTGAAAAGATTGCATGGTCTTTTAAAAGGTTCTTATTGGTACTGTCGATTCTTAAAGGCGTTCAGAGTATAAAAGAGATATTTAATTGACTTCAAAGGAAGTACTCGATTCAAATATAATTTTTATATCTATATATTTTTTTTAATACTTGTAGCGCAAAGTGACGCCACTGCATCTGATGGTAAATGGAGTCCAATCGATTGACGGGAGCTGATTACCCCTGGACAGTCGACATAATTATACCGGCCTGTTAAAACCGGATATACACAGAATGATCCCGGAACGTGTCACGCTTACGTGGGCCATTCTGGCGGGTTTTAACACCTTGTGTACGGTGGTCGCTATCCACACGGATATAAAAGATATCCTACCACCAACATGATGGCTTTCAATCATTTTGACAACCATAGGTAAAAAATGCTTACAATACCACAATCTAATATAAAATTATTATTATTTTACTTTTTCTTTTATAGGTTAAAATATCTGTCCGATACAATATTACTTAGATTTCTTTTCTTATCTGATGAAACACAAACAATCCGAATATTATTGACGAAAATGTAGAGACAAAAATACTTTCATATCATATTATTTACCAAAACACGTCAATTTCCTCAAAAACAGTATCCACCAAGTCACAAGCAAAAAAATTAGCCAAATTAATATTACATTAGAATTTAAAGAACGAAGTCTCGACGTAAAACCTCTCGGGGCGGTCCCCTTACATCCGCCCTCTAAATAATAAAGACGGGTAATGATACAAAAAACAGGAAATTTCAAATGAAACTTATGAATATTTAGGGACGGGGATATTGGAGTTTCTTTTGGAGATTTGGTAATAAAAAAAATTAAAAGCCATTCACTTAATATGACATGAAAGTATTTGCAAATGTATTTTTATACTACTTAATAACGAAGCAATGGCTTCATAATGTATCCCTGTATGGTTCAGCTTGGCATTATATATTCAACAGCTGTATTTTTAAACTACTTAAATTTTCTTTCCATATTTCTTTATCAGGATTAATGGTTCACTTTATTTTAAAGCAAGAAACCTACTCTTAAACGTTACCTATCTTTTAACCCCCGCTAATACCTCAGTACTATCAAGTTTTTACACTCAAAGGAGTCTTTATAAAACCCTGAAGAACTTCCCTAATAAGACACCTTCAAAGCTTTATAGAAACGAAGCTATCAGTGTAGTGTAGTGCAACACAGCGCGGCGTATTGTGGAGCGGTTTATTCATTAACATTGCGGGCGGGTGTACCGGTCCGCCCAATAAACTGTTGATAAAACTCCGCCGCTCTCACTTCGCACTTAGTTTCGATCTTTGGGATGCTGTTTAAGTCTTGAGCTTTGTCCTCTGTATGGCTGTAAGATATACATGAAGATTTTTTAAAGAGAAGTCAATAATCGCTTCTTGGTAAAGTCATACCCACAAATATTAGGTTAACTTGCGTGAAAGCCTCCAAATTATATCGTGTTTGTTTAATTGGCTGCGCTTGAAATATTTTTTTAGTTACATTATATATATGTTCAGGTTTCCTAACTTCGGCTTACATTATATCTATAAGTTATTATATTCCATTATTATAATAGTAATGTTAAGTCTGCTGGGAAACCTAGTAAATAAATATTTAAATAAACAGCAATAACTAGAGAACTTTATGTTACAAAGGTTTGCATGGCATTCTATTATGCATTTATTGATTATTCTGATTAATTAAAAGCTAAGTCTTGTAATGTCTGCTAGTTACACTGGCTACGATACTTCAAGCTAAAACACGAGAAATTTCGGAAAAATAAAACATAGACCCAGTTTACACTAGGTAAAAATCTGTATTGACTTTATCACTACACGCAGACTTGAAAATAGACAATGCCCACGCAGAAATAGACAAAACAAATAGTAGCTAAGCAGACTCACAAGATTTACCATTACTTTAAAATTTATTTATTTATTTGAACAGCCAACAAAACATACAGCTTACATAGTTTTTTTAACAATTCAGTAAGTAATTGCTGCAGTGCTGTTTTAATTACAGGCTGTCACAGCATGAACATAACAATAAACAATTGGCTGCACCATAAGTGCAGTATATTCTAAATATAAGACTGAATATAAAACTAAATTTAGGTCTCAACAAGCGAGTTCAATGTTTTCTTTTTGAAGACAGGCAGCGAGTCACTAAATATGTCAATACAATCAGATTTTTCTACACTTCGGTTATAAATTCAAGAATTAAATGAAACATGAACCGTCATTTTATAACTAACACCATACGCCAAAACTTATTGCCTTCGCCGATGTGAAAACTTGAGATTTGTTCTTTTATTTTGCGGGAAACTCGGTTTACCAGCTCTAATGAGCTTGATGAATCGCTTAGCCGCAGAGAGTACGCACTCGCACGCGCCAATAGAACTCTAACGTTTAACTTTTGATTGTTTTACTCTTCTACTAGTTTTAATTTGAAAATATTATTGAGTTTAAACTAAAACTTCTCGTGGAGTAGGTACGTGTCTGATGTTTTTATTAATATAAGAATCTAATCGGTTGTTATTTTCTTCTTTGTAAAAAAGTCAAGTATACATTACAGTTGGTACATTAGCAAAATCTGTATTTAATTATTATTTAATGTTTTTAAATTGCAACAAACAATTTTTTTTTAATATATAATAGATAATGTTTATCAAAATCTACTAAACACAAAACTGGAAAACATTTATAATAAGTTTAGAGCCCACTGGATCCAACAAAAAATAAAGTCTTATTACAAGTAGAAATAATCCAACTTTAAAATCGCAATTTCCAAAGCCGTCAGTTTAATCACGACGCGCGACGTCACTCGCGTCGCACACTGCCGGAAATGAAACGAATTTCCTACATTCAGTACAGTCGCCGCGAGCGAAAAGGAACGGAATTTGGGCAGTGCGTGGAATGAAACGCATTTGCAATACTGTTTATGGTAACATAAAAATCTCGGGGTTGATAGGATTATGAAATATTAAGATGCGAATGGAAATTGGTGAGCTTAACATCAAAACTTATGACCTCTTGGGGTTCGCCTTTATCGCTATTTGATGTTTTTTTTCGCTTTTATAGCCTACGGCTGGCAGACGTTGGGTCTTGCACTGATGGAAAAAGAACCTCATCATGTCTTATGACCATCTACAATTTAGAAAGTCACTGAATTAAATTTCACTTCTAAACATGAAACTTCCAGAACTACCTCTCAATGGTAAGCTGTAGGATGTTTCGTCTACTATTCCAGGTGAATAAACTGAACAGAACTATAAAACACACAAAAAATTATACGTAAAGCCAATTTAAAATAAAAACATTTATCATTCAAAGCACTATAAAACCATGTTAATTCGTCGCATTGTGATAAACAAAGCTCGCTATCTGCAGACGAGATTGCGTTGTCGCAGGTTATTTCAAATGCCAAATTGCACTAAAACCTGTATCGAGTTAGTGCGTGTACGTGTTTAAACAAGAGGCTGTGGCACAGGGGATGAGGATACAGAAGGTGCAAATAACTGAATTAATATGATCCTTCAATTTACATTCGGAAGAGGTAAAAATACTGAACTCTCAACATATTAATAATAAGGTACAGTACAAATGAATATTGAAGCAATCTTATCTATTGAGGTACAAGAACCAGGAGTAGGCAGAATTCAATAACCTGATTTTCAAATCGTATTATAATATAAGCGAGTAATGTAATGTATAAAATTTAGGCAGTCACTACCAGATCTCAAAATAACCCTCACAAACATTTTCACAGTAATAAAGTAGTCGAAGCGTGGAATAAGCTACCAGAAGATGTAGGTTCAGTTAGAAATATTAATATATTCAAGAATAGACTTGACAGATATATTGCAGAATAAAAAAAACAAATAGACATTAGCAGGATACAGTCACTCATTAGTTTCTAAAAACTGCCTGATAGTAGATAAATAAAATTGTCAAGTTTCTATATCAGAATTATTTAAAAAATATTTTCATTGCAGCTTTGCCCGGTAAAAGTTCTTTACTAATATAAACTGAAGATTTAGTGCAACTACACCCTGTAGCTGAGATTTTACCTTCAGTCCAGCCTTTTCGTAGATTAAATCAAACAAAACCATATATCAAAATTTTAACAGCACATTTAGGACTGCCTCGGTGACGAAGTTATACTGCATGCACTCTTGGGTTCGAATCTCAGGTCAGGCAAAGTAATATTTGGGTTTCGCTGCTCAATATCAGCCCGGATTCTGGAATTTGTGGCCAATATGGCGATGGGCTCGCCTCCTATCACATAATGGGAGGGAACACACTTAGCGAAAAGTGCGTACCCTGGTTGCGCCTCTGTATACGCCTTCAAAGATAAATGCGTGATATATGTGTGTATTTAGGGCTACACTAACTTCAATGATATTACAACCAACTCTTAACAGAAAATATCAGCACTGGCCAGCACCATTCCTATCTTCAAACCGGACCTTCTAAATCCAAATGTGCAATACCAACATTTAGTGTGACTGGAATGGTTCCAAGATAATAAACCGTCGGTCCGCCGGCGGTCAGTTGGCACCCGCCGCGATTTGTGACTTCATACACGTACTGCAGGATAACGATTAACCATGACAGATGGACCCTATACCAATAACTATACTAGGTGGAAGAAATCCTATTATAAATTCGTTTAGTGAAGATTTATGGACGTATGTTAGGGATAAATACATGAAGCACATAACGGAGTTGGATGATATTCGATACATAGGTAGAACATGTATTTATCGAAAGTACTCCGGTTAGTCCTAGACCAAAAAACAAGCCGATAACAAGAAACAGGAATTTTAATAAAATAGCTATACCTTAAGATACCCTATATATAATGCTTAAAAAAAGGAACGTTAGGTATATAATAAAATAAAACAGCAGCAATCAACTCGAGAGTGCTAGGACAGAGGCTTCCAAATTTTTACTGGGATGCAGCCAAAACTGTATCCAATTTTTAAACGCGCTATTAAGGGTATTAACCTTTACGAGCTGTCCTGTTGAAAATGGGATTTTTATGGTAATCAAAGCAGACAGGCAGACACGCGAAACATGGTTATCCTATGGATTAATCCATTACGTATTATAAGAGGGGCCCGAACACCGGCCGAGCGCACCCGAGTAGCGACGACTGCGGGCGCGGTGGAGGGGCCGGGCGCGGGTGACGGGGCAACGCGGCGGCGCGGCGCGGCGCAGATCACCGAGCAGTGTGCCACGCATATTACGCACGAGCTGTACTGTTGTGAAACATTAAATACACTGCTGTATTTACGTTCTACATTATTTGTGAATACCTCTAACAGTTCAGAATCGGGATATTCTTACGCCCATAAGTTGTTTTTACCATCATGGGAAAGCGATCTCGTTCGCGATCGCGGGAGCGACGTCATCGTACATCAAAACATCGGAAGCATAATGCGCTGGAGTCCCGTCTAGAAAACTTAGAGAAACGGTTGAACAAAGTGCTACAGCCGCTGGACTTGAATTTAACGACGCGGGGGAGTTTTACACCGGTTCAACAATCGAGTGATACAACAAATTTAGTGTTTACACCCCAACAGTTCCAGAAACTTTTTCAGTATCAGCATGTCCATTAGCACAAACAGGGTCGACGATGTTGGTGGGTGGCGGCAAGCATAATGAAAAATGCGACACGCCGGCGTCTACGCTACAACCGCCCGCGCCGCAAAATTTGCACAGTGTACCTACTGCAAACAGCGCGACTTCTGTGGTTTGTTCGACAAGTCAAGGTCAGGTGAACAAATTATTACCGGGTTTAGATAATATTCCTGCATTTACCGGAAACATGTGTAGTGACAAAATGAGTGCTCAAAATTGGATAAGACGATTGGAGTCGTTAGCTAAAATTTTTGCATGGGACGAACGATTTCTTATATTTCAAATGACGTCAAAATTATCAGGCAATGCACGATTATGGTTTGATGCACAACAGGATATTGACTTTAGTTGGGAGGAATGGAAGGAAAAAATAGTTGTTAATTTTCCGGAAGGAAGAGGAATAGCCTCAAAATTATATGATTTTGTAACAGTGATGCGAGAAAATAATGAAAGTGTATTAGATTTTTATTATAAAAAAATATCATTAGGAAAGAAATGCGATCAACCTGATCATGTTATAGCCGACGTAATAATTTTCACATTGAATGACCCAATATTGAAATCGGGAGCCCGAGGTGCCGCATGCCATGACACTAAAAGTTTATTACAATATCTAACAGATGTCGCTTCAGATTCCGCGTTGATTGATAAAAGTAAAAGTACCAGTGTCACTAAAGAAAATAATAAATCTGCAATTATTCGTAAAACAATGCCAACTCGTACAAAGCGAGATGACATTATGTGTTATAATTGTGGCACTAAGGGTCACTTTGCGAATCAATGTACAAAGAGCGAAATAAAACGTTGTGATCGTTGTTATAAATTTGGTCATGATGTTTCCAATTGCAAAGAAGAAAAACAGTGTACTATATGCCATAAATGGGGTCATGATAAAGAACAATGCTACCGTGCAAAAAAAGAACTTACTGATAAGCCTCCTAAATTATATCGTTTGACGGATGTCGATGAAAATGACAAGAAATATCATAAAGACGTTGTCATAAATGGTATTAAGTTAACGGGGTATATTGATTTTGGTAGTGCATGTAATACTATAACTACTAGCGCGGTGATGCGAACAGGTTTGGAATTCAGTAAAGGTTCATCTCGTACAATTCGGGCTTATGGTGGTAGTCTTGTAATACCAGTAGGTGAATTGACAGCTCATGTTGCACTAGACTGTGCATCTGGAACTGTACCCATTTTGGTAGTAGAAGACAATCTACAAGAAACTGACATGATAATAGGCCGACCGTTTACAGAGTTACCTAATGTAGTTGTGACAAAACCTACAATGAGTTGTCCATTTCTAATGTTAACGATACTGCTAATAATTTTAATGTTCTACCAACAGTCTCAACCGAAAATAAAGTGTTGAAGTTATCTGTTGCGTATGATGTTACATTATATCATGGTGTAAATCATGTTTTAGTTACGATACCAGACGATGTTAAACAATTAAATTCCAACGTAATTTATGTCAAAGCTTCTCAGCATCGTGAGCCTGGCAAAGAAATTGATATTTTAGAAAGTCCGATAGTTTTGAATCAAAATTACGCCGAAATAAAAGTTGTTAGTCGTAATCACTCACCTTTAACTATTTATGCGACCAAATGTATTGCACGCGCTGAAATCTTAACACCAACAATTGAGTTAAATACCGATTTAGTAGGAAAGGATCGAGAACGACTGGACGATCTTCTCAAACGATACGATCATTGTTTTGCTGGTATTGAAGGGAAAATAGGATCAGCAAATATTGAAATGTCCATTGAAGTAACTAGCTCCATACCATTTAATTATCAACCGTATAGAATGTCACAACCCGAAAGGGAAACAGTTAAAAATCATTGACGATTTGTTAGAGCAAGACATTATAGAGCCAAGTAATTCTGATTACGCAAGTCGTATCATTCTGGTATCAAAAAAGAATGGGGATACTAGAATGTGTGTAGACTATAGACATTTAAACAGTATTACCCGCAAGGATAGGTACCCTTTACCATTAATACAGGATCAAATCGACCAGCTCAATGGGCAGAAGTACTTTAGTACACTTGATCTCTGTTCCGGTTATCATCAGTTATGGATACATCCTGATAGTCGAAAATATACGGCTTTCGTAACACCATTCGGCCAATACCAATACAAAAGAATGCCATTTGGACTAGCCAATGCTCCAGCTATTTTCCAAAGGGCTATTAACCAAATGTTAGGTAGTCTACGATTTCAGTTTGCTGGAGCTTACCTTGATGATATTATTTGTTTTTCTAAGACCACTTCTGAGGGTTTGGAACGACTAGAGGCAATCTTGAAATTAATATCCGATACGGGTTTAACGTTGCGCAAAGAAAAATGTTCATTCCTTAAGACTAAAATTAATTATCTGGGCTTTGACATTGCACAAAATGAGATTCGTCCATCGCCTCATAAAGTAGAGTGTATCAAAAATTTCCCCAAACCAACTACCATTCATCAATTAAGGCAACTCATAGGACTGGCTAGCTATTTCAGGCGTTTTATAAAGTCATTTGCTTTAAGGGCACGTCCCTTGACTCTATTATTAAAGAAAAAATTCTTCATGGTCCTGGGGAAAAGAACAGGACGACTCTTTTAATGATATTAAGAATGCCTTGATGTCACGACCGGTACTAGCGATTTACAATGAAAAATTGGAGACGGAGGTGCATACTGATGCCTCTGCGTTAGGTATTGCTGGTATACTGATGCAAAAACAGCTTGATGGTCAATTGAAACCTGTGGCCTATGTGAGTAGACAGACTACGGTGGCCGAGTGTAAGTACCATTCGTACGAGCTCGAAGCACTCGCAGTGGTCATGAGTTTAAAAAATTTCGGGTGTATCTTTTAGGAAAACCGTTTACTGTAATTACAGACTGTAATGCTCTTAGCACTACGTGGACAAAACGAGATATGGTTCCGCGAATTGGTCGGTGGTGGCTCGAACTACTCGAATACGATTTCAAAGTGGTGTACCGTCCGGGGACACGTATGCAACATGCCGATGCACTTAGCCGCAATCCGGTTATTGCAAACGTTTTACACATAGATCAAAAGACATGGGTAACTGCTGTACAGCAGTCTGATGATAAGATTAACAATATAATATCTGATCTCAAGTCTAATAGTAATGAAACTGATGCTGTAAAGAACGATTATCGCCTTGTAGATGGTCAGCTATGTAAATTGATAGATGGGAAGAAGAGGATAGTTATACCTAAGTCAGTTAGGTGGCGTATTGTAAAAATGTACCACGACGATAATGGTCACATGAATCAGGAAAAGGTGATTGAATTGATTCGAAAAAAATATTGGTTCGAAAAATTACGTCGATTTGTTACAAAATACGTAAAAAGTTGTATTTCTTGTCAATTTGCTAAGAAACCCACCGGGATACAAAGGTAAATTATATCCTATAGATAAAGGCAATACACCATTTGAAACTTTACATATTGACCATCTAGGCCCATTCTGTGAATCACAGGAGGGCAACACTTATCTTCTGTTAGTCGTAGATGGCTTTACAAAGTATGTGTGGCTGCAACCGGTACCTAATACTCGCACCGAACACGTTTTGTCGACACTAGCACTGTTTGAGAAAATATTTGGTACGCCTGCTCGCATCATTAGTGACCGAGGTAAATGTTTTGCAAGTCACCAAATGGCAAGTTTTTGTGCTAAAAGATGCATTAAACATGTTCAAAATGCTGTAGCTTGCCCGCGAGCAAACGGGCAGGTAGAACGATTTAATCGCACAGTTTTACAATCGCTTACAGCCTGCATTGGTGACAAACATAATCAGTGGGAGAATTACTTATCGCAAGTCCAACGAGGTATGAATTCTACAGTTAATAATTCAACAAAGAAAAGTCCTTTCGAGTTAATTTTTGCTTTTACCCCACGATTTCCTTTAGATGTTCCAAATCCAGAACAGGATACTCCCGATATTAATCAAAATCGCAAAGTGGTAGCAGAACGTTTAGCAGATAATGCTGCAAAATGAAAACTCGTTATGATAAGAGCCGTATAAAATCAATAAATTTTCAGGTAAATGACTTAGTTCAGGTAGAACGAAGAGTATTAAAAAAGGGGATAACAAGCGGAAAACTAGTTGACAAATACGTTGGTCCGTATAAAATTATTACAAAGTTGGATAATGACAGGTATCGAGTGGAATCATTAAATTCAAAAGGTCGGAAATACCGGAACGTAATAGCAGGAGATAAGATGAAACCTTTTAGAGTACAAGAAAACTCTGATAGTGAAGAAGATGAGTAACTTGGATAGATGATAATTCTTGTCATTATGATAGCCATAATAGTTATTGGTTATATGTTTCATGTTCTTGGTTATATTGTGAATCTTTAACAAACAAAAAAATGATTGTTATGGACATAATCTTAGAGATCTGTTAATGAGTAAATTATGAAAGATAATCCACAAATAGTTAACGTGATTAAAAGTATGATGTAACCGATGTCATGGTGTTTTATGATATATGATATCCATCCATATTAGTGGGAGCCAGTTCGGTCAAGCCCAAACTGCCTAAAATCAGTTCGGTCAAGCTTATGCAATCAAGACCAGTTCGGTCAAGCTTAAGCTGTCAAAACCAGTTCGGTCGAGCTTATGCAGCTAAAACCGGTTCGGTCAAGCTTAGCTGCCATAACCAGTTCGGTCAAGCTTACGCAATCAAAACCAGTTCGGTCAAGCTTAAGCCGCCAAAACCAGTTCGGTCGAGCTTATGCAGCTAAAACCGGTTCGGTCAAACTTAAGCTGCCAAAACCAGTTCGGTCAAGCTTAAACCGCATAATTCTTGTTTGTTCCAGGTCGGACAAGGCAGCACCAGTTAGGTCAGACTCCTATGTTCATGGCCAGCTCGGTCAAGCATATTCCGAGAAAACCATCCTAGTTCAGTTTGGTCAAGACAACTTCAGTTCATTTCAATGTTGATCGATTAAATAATTTCTGTGTTCAACCCTGTAATACGAGGTCGTATTCTAGCTCAGGATGGACGACTATAAGAGGGGCCCGAACACCGGCCGAGCGCACCCGAGTAGCGACGACTGCGGGCGCGGTGGAGGGGCCGGGCGCGGGTGACGGGGCAACGCGGCGGCGGCGCGGCGCGGCGCAGATCACCGAGCAGTGTGCCACGCATATTACGCACGAGCTGTACTGTTGTGAAACATTAAATACACTGCTGTATTTACGTTCTACATTATTTGTGAATACCTCTAACAGTATATACAATTTTTATTTTATGTACTTAATACAATGTAGACCATTACGCATGTCGGCGATGGCTACTACTTAAGTACAATAAAATTTCCATTGGACCTTTCGGTACCGAACTTTTCGAAGGAGATTTGTAACTTGAGAAGGCTGAGACTACAAATCCAATGAAACTAACATGAAAATGGAAAATTTTATTAAAAAGCAAGAAATTATAAATTATGTTGATAAAAGCAATTCTTTTGGCGAATCATTAACTCTTAATCATATACTAATTTTAAAAAGAACCCAGCGACTAACGATTTGCAGATTTGAAAACATAATAATATATTAAATTAAAAACCCATCTCGCTTATTTTACTGAATATAAGTTAATTATGACTTGTTTTGTTAGAAACAATACAAAACAATACAAAAGAAATTTCCAAAATATACCAAATTCTAATACAATCTTCAAGACACAAAGTACCCATTTTCAAAGCAACGATTTAATTAAAAAAAACTCGAGGCGGTAAAGTCAGGGAACATGGTTCTGACTGAAGCGTTTTCAAGTTCGGTAACTTTATTAAGATGGAGTTCACAATCACCGTTGGCGCGGAAAATTTCTTCATAAAATGTAGAGGCCATGCGTGGCGAAATTCGGCTGGGACCTCCTCATTTACATAGAGTTCTTTTATCGCCCTCGTAAAACTTTTATGGCTTGTTTTCGGCTGTTTTAAATGTTTTGATTTAGAATTATTTGATCTGAAATGTGATTTGGTAACAGTTTATTTAAGTATAAAATTCAGTGTTGTGTAGATTAGGTTGCTAACGCGATGGCAAACTCCTACCTTTGTTTAAACTGAATGATGTGAGCAAAAGGTTGCACGTAGAAAGTTCCTATGAGTAAATTGTAGCAATTTCAACAGTTCCAAAAACTAAGTAATGCATACGCTGCTATGAGATTTTCAACCTGAGAGATTTATAAGATAACTTGGGACAAAAATTAATATATATTTCTTTACCCAAATACCTTTTAATTTGGAATACTTAGTTACAAACTTACTATTCTGTAATATAAATACTTAAAGGCTTTATAAAAACCATTTCCAGCAAAAAAATCTACTCGACAATTTAGCGGCCAAAAGCCAGTGAAAAATGCTGCAACCAGTTTTCAGTACAAAGACTACTTTTCACGGGTTCCTATGGAATTGTCTCGTGCGGTCGCTTGGACCGCCTCCAAGTAGGGTTGGGATTGATTCGCACTCATTAAAATGAATGATACAGTTGAACCAGATCATAAGTTCGTTCGTGTCGACGCCCGGGGTTTTCGGGTGATTAATTTTGAAATTGTGTCATTAGTTACAGAATTAGCATTTAATTGGTAACGACTGTTGCCTTTGTTCGTCTGATTTTGGAATTATTCTTGAGGGAATTGTAAGACGTGACGAGATTTTATACAGACTTCCATTAAGATTTGAAAGACATTTTAATACATTAAAGTTACTCATTCATATTTATGATGTCTTTTGGTCACATTAAGAAAGTTCAAGGAGTTTTAGAAGATCTGACGAACTTTTTTTATACATTACTCATTAGACGATTCTATAAAAATTAACACAATAAATGATACCTAAGCCTGCATGGTGCGGTTTTGGTTTTACACCAATCGACGTCTTTTCTATATTAAAGAAGAGAAAGCCCTCTGGATTGCAATAAGTATATTATATATACTCTGGTCAAATAGTTCACCAAGTCAATCCCATCCCTAAAACTATCTGCAGTTGCAATGTTTCATTATCCAGTTACACAATTATGGACTTTAAGTGTCAAGAAATAAGGGAGTTAAGTCGGACAGTGAGTACGATGCTTCGATGGGTGTAGTAATAAAAGAAAGAGCTATTTTACAGGACGTTTCCTTGTACCGTATATTACTCATATGGTGGCAGACTTTAAAAAGTTATTTCCTTTTTGAAATGGGGACTATACTTCTTGGTGGTAATTTCTGTGGAGTTTAAATATATAGTGGGTCAATGAGAGACGTAATCAAGGCCATCCCTAAAATGATCTGGACCTGGCTTATTTTATGGCACACCAACAGTAACTAGACTAATTCTAAATAAAAAAGTCTTAAAGACGAATCTACTTACTATTTTGTTTTTATACAGGTAAGACAATATGATCCTACTTCACCTGATGGTAAGTGGAGTAGTGTCTAATAGGCTGACTGCCGAGAGATTGCCCCTCGAGAGTCAATATAATTATGCTGGCCTGTTGGAACCCGATATACACAGATTGATTCCGGAACGCGTCACACATACATGAGCCACTATGGTGGGTTTTAACACCTTGTGAACAGTGGTCGCTATCCGGGCGGATATATCATACCACCAGCAAAATACAGATGAAACAGTTTATTAGGTGTATAATCCTGGCTGATTATGATAAGACAGTAGTATACACCCAATAAACTGTTTATTTTACGGAATGCAACTCAGAAGCTATTTCATACAAGACGCGACAAAAACCTAGGTTTGTAGGAAGCGTCGTGTATTCAGGAGGCTGTACGACAGAGTGACCGGCGTGGTATAATAATTGATATAATGAATATTATTTCAAAATACACACTTTGCTTTCCTAATAAATTATATTATATGTCATACCAGATAAGCTAATTAAAATAAAAATACTTGTAAGGATCACAAATACTTTAATTCGGTGCATCAGTGTCAGAAAACATCTTATACATGCCAAAAGGCTTATTATTATGTATATTATTAGAAGCTAAATATCCATATCCATTATTATAATTATTTCTAATGCCATAAGCAGTAGGTAAGTAATGCCCATAATGGGACAGGAAAACGGCCAGCAACGGATCAACTGGCAAATGATCCGGACTATTATATCCCCGGGCTTTAAAATCAAAAGGTCTAACCATTTCCGAAGTTGAAGGATTCCGAACCTTATCTTTAAGTGATAAATCATAGTTTGGCAAATCATCATCAGCTCGTATATTGTATTTAGCTAGGATATTGAATAATTTATCGGTTAGATTTAGTTTATTTGACGTATTAGGTTTAGGCATTTCGTAGACATAGCCGTGGTTTATGTCTGATTCAGCTTCTTCAGTCACTTCGTAGTTTTTTCTTTCTAATGTTTTATTTTCTTCAAGGTTTACATTTGTATTGCCATTTTGTTCATGTGTATTTAGAGTTTTCTCAGTAACAACGGCCTTGTTATCAGTAGTTGTTATACAACATTCTCAAACTTCTGTCAAATCTACTTGCAGCACTTTGCACTAATGGACGTATTTTCGAGTAACATTAGTGTTTCTCTCAGAACAAACGGTCGATCCTGAAAGTTTAACAATGTATAGATGACTAGGTTTGTTGAAATCGTTTGCGATTTTGAAATAATATCTGTAATGTCCTTTACCGCGGTCTCTGGGATCTATTGACGAACGAGTTTGCTTTATTACTTTAAATTCATCACTAGTTTTACTATATTTAGTCGGTTTATTTCTAGAGGTGAAAATCTTTGCCATTTCGTACTTCAGGTGTTACTACTTGTATAAAATCATTTAGATTGTGGAATTCATTATTTTCTTTTATATATCCCCCCTCAACATCAGACCTTCGTGTATTGTAAGCTTGTACATTTGTTATTGGTATCCACTCATCGTTGTTGTATAATTCATAGTCCGTATCCGCTCTCACAAAATATGCGAACTGAAATAAATATGGAATTATTCGAAACATGGATTGGAAGGTAGAACTTAATGTTATGATAAAAATTTGGAAGTTTGTTTGACTTATTCCGAACAAGACCTTTATACATGCGAAGCCTGGAGCTAAAATTGTTTAGAAACACATCTAGCAGTTACAAAAATAGTTTTTACGGTGACTTCAATCACACTATTTATTTATTTATAAATTTGATGACAGTTTACAGCGCTTGGCAAAAAACACTTACATCTAACAATATAATCTAATTCTAAACTTAACAATATTAAGACAACAATAAGAATAAAATATTCTAAAACAAACACTATAGTATCTCATACACAGACTTCTAACAATTAACATCCTTAACCCATCTTAAAATATATCTATCTCATAATGTGGTCATCGACTACCCAGAACTTGCATAATTTTACGCAAACTATACATATAATACCTCAAAATAACATTTAAAATCATTTGTGAACGAGGATATAGTTACTTTTATACGCGCAAGGCAAAGTCATTCCATTGTAACTGATGATATAAGGGATTCGCATGCTAAGTCTCGACTAAACATGGGTAATTCCTCGCCAATTTGTAAAATGATGCCGGCATGTTTAAAACGTTAAAGACTTAAGTGCTTTTTACAAAATATGTACATACCAAATACATAGATAAAATGTTACATTATATAAATGGGAAACAAACAAAAAAGTTGTAAGATTTTGAGGCACGTATTGGATTATAAACTGGATATAACTAATAATATTAACGCGTTAACATTTCTCTTCTATGATAGTAATGAGATAAATGCCAATAAATGTATGCGGATTTAAAGATTTAAACAATATGCAATACAAAAACAAAAGCATCTGGTTTCTTTACTTTTTTATATATTCCAAAATATTCGCATAGTATTGACATGTGATTTTGAAATCATAAAGTCATCTTACTTTCATACTCCTTTTTTGTCTTGAAAATAAGCACTAACAACACTTTTAAATTAAAAAAAAATTACTCACCAGACAAAATACCCAGAAATCCTTCGCCATTCTTCAACTAGCACCTTCATTCAAATCTGGTGACAGAATGAAGCGAAACGTCTCAGTCAACGCGTTTGGACATGAGCAAATGTTAAGTCAAGTTATATTGTGGAAAGTGGTCAGTTTATTGACGTTGTGGTCAAACGTTTATTGCCAAGGAGTTTATTACCGTAGAACTCATTTCATTCTGAATACTGTTATTTCTTTGGTTTTACTTTCGTGCATTTACTATTACTTCATTTCGTTTTATCCTGCACTTTAGAGCCCGTGTTTAAGTAATTTTATCTACAGCATTAATAATTCGACTCCACTGGAATAGTAAACCTATATTGCAGAACTTCTTGAACAACTTTTTGATTCGTACTGACGTTTGCTTACAACTCCACTCCTTTAACTTGATTTCCGTTTCTAACCTACTCAAATGTTGCCATTTTATAGCAGTCAGGGCAAGAGGTGGGTCACGTGATACAAAAAAGTCAAGAGGATTAATTAGGATATGGTAAGCCGTAAACGATTGCTAATGTTTCTAACCGTAAGAAAATTAACATTTTGTAATTTTCTCCAGTTTAATGCAAAACAAAGGTCCCGACCAACAACAATCAGAGCTATCTACACTATCTTCCCATTAAATTCAATTCCACTAGTGCAATGTGAACGCGTCCCAAAGCTTTTTGCACTTAACACGCAGTTGTTGCGCGGTTTGCGATCATTGTAGTGCTCGGATGACAAGACACTGCTCTCAGCTTTACTAAGTGAGTTTGTTGATACGTGTCTTTAGGTTTCTTTTTATAGGTACTTTTTAGTACTATCTTTTGAGCCCCGTGCAAGTCCATTTTGAAATATTATATATTTATTTAAAAGGATTGCTATATTGTACTTGTAGTATTCTGCATTTTAACTAGATAACTCATGTATAGTGGAACTTCCCAGTAAAATATTTCCGTATTCAGTTCAGTGGATCCAGAGATACGCGCCTTTTCCCGAAATAACATTCCCTCAGGAATCGTGCATTTTACGGAAATAAAAAGTAGAGCACGTCACTCCCCAGACCATAAACTATCTCTGCAGTTCGATGCGTTCCTCAATTTCTGCTTGAACGTTATCAATACCATAATATACAAGATCATTTGACATTGCGTTACTAAATACAACTACTTATTTTTTAGTAAGTTACAATAAAAAAGTATAAATCTCAAACATAATAAAAACTAATTTTTAACCACTACTCTAAGAGAATTCATCGCTTTCAGTCAGAATATATTGTGTAATAATTATTTGAAAGTTTTGTTTACATTCTATTTTTATCATTATCGGAACATGATATAGTCAAAAAGATATATATTCATTAAGCTATATTATATTATGTATTATTAGATCTTTATTAATTTACTCGACAAACGTTGTCCCGTCTTAACTATGAATTTGCAGCGCGCATTCTGTCAATCGCTGACAATTATTTCAAACCATTGACAGTTATATAAAATGATATTTTCGTTGTTTTCTAAAATTTTCTAATTTTTTGATTTTTCTTTCATAAGAACCTTCTCCTGACAATAACAAACACAACAAAAAAATAGTGAAATCGGTCCAGCCGTTCAGGCGTGATGACGTGAAAGGGAAATAGGGATTAAGATTATTTGAAAATTTTGTTTATATTTTATTTTTATCATTATCGAAATATGATAGAGTCAAAAAGATATGTACCTATTCATTCATCTATATTACATTTAACAGTATGTATTTTATAGATCTTTATTAATTTATTAACTCATCCGCGGG
>NC_051135.1:4815146-4830609 GCF_014839805.1 Manduca sexta | reverse complement strand
AATTTTCAAAACATTTGGGTTGTATGGCGCCTTCCTTACCTTCGCTATAGCGACTTTAACCTTACTTTTGTTGCTTTATAAATATCTGCCAGAAACCAAAGACAAAAACTCTTCAAGAAATCGCTGAATCTATGAAAGTTACACCGAAAACGCGTAAAGAAACTATAACTTTGATATCTGAGAAAAAGGTTTAACTGATTCTACAAAATATGATATACAAGATGAAATTAAATTTACTGTCTTCCCGATACCTATATGCAGTCAGTCTTGACATACAATTAACGTAGTACAATGCAAAATATGAAAAAAAAAGAAATGGCATAAAGTAATTTCCACATCATAGGAAAAATTTGACTTCATTAATTATTTATTTTTGTTTTGCTTTCTAGATGCTAAAGAATTATGCGTTATCAGTTATCGATGACATATTTTTCAGTAAAACAGTATATTGATTTCCACCCTGCATAAACACATGAATTGTAATAATAACTAGAATTGCAGATTGTAAAAAAATAGAAGTGTTTTCCAAATCCGAGATAAGTTCTAAAAATGGTTATACTTCATCCTACTATAGCGACTGAATAAGTAGACTTGAATTTGATTCGAGAAGATATTCTCACGCAAGCCAGATGGAGCCGCGAACAAAAGTTACTATTTGATTGGTTCCAGATAGAATCTATTAAAATAATGTTTGGAATAATTTATTACGCTAATAATGTCCAAATTAATTATGGAAAAATTATAATAAATTAATTTTCACATTTAAGACGGGTTTTGATCGTGAATACGTCAGGCATTTAGAAAGGATTCTTATATATTTTGACGTAACTTGTTTAGTTTGAATACCATAATTAAAATGTATTAGTTGATTTGTATAATACATACGTCTTTGTACTTTACTGATCGCACGTGGTTAAAAACCCGTCATAATGCCTCGTTGCGACGAGTCCTGTCCTGTCAATCAAGTTCATTTGATTATAACTACAATACAATTAGTATAGTGCAAATCTGGGGATCCTCTTAGAACCTTAGTGCACTAATCTGGATCAATGTAATCACTGAGTACATAAATTCTACGGCAAAAATCTTATGACATATTTTTTTATTATAGGATCGTGTGTTTGCGATATGTCCTCGACTTTATTGAGCTGTATTAAGAAAAAAACGTATTAATAAATTTAGTAATTTAGCCTTTAATGTGTAAATATTTGAGATATTATTACGATCGCATTTGATATTTAAGAAATGACGTTTCTGTATATTAATATTTTTGTGTGTCTTTTATTTTTTATTTAATTAAACGAAATGTTTGATTTGACATTTATTTTATGGACTGTGAAATCGTTTGTGATTACAAATTATTATGTAATATGGTACAAAGTGGTTATAAATAGTAATATATAAGTATACAGGTTTTGTCATGGTTAGTATAACAGTCATAAAGAGAAGTCGAAAAAATAGTATTAACGTATTACTGAATTATATATAAAAAAGCGGCGACAGCCTAGTTGAAAGTGGAACGGAATGCCGTGACAAATGTGCGCAGGTATAAATCCAAAGGCACGCACCTCTGACTTTCTAAATTTATAACATTATATTATATAATATTTAATTTATTAAATATTCTTTGTGAATTATGTCTTTTTTAAATGTGAAATAAAACATCGTGAGGAAATCTACATACGTGAAAAAGTTCGACTTATAAATTTCGAAAGTATGCAAAGTCTGCCAACCCGCACTAGGCCAGCGTGGCGGACTAAGGCCTAAACATATCACTATTAGAAAAGGCCTGTGACTAACAATTGGACAATACAAAATACGAGGCTGATATTATAATTATAATATGTGAGATAACTACCTCTTACCCAGAAAAGTACACAGTGAGAAAGTCACGCCGGAATAATAATATATTGACGGAAACGAAACCGTGAACAAAAGCTAGTGCAATATTGTAAATGCGGGAGTTACTTAAAAATGTTTAGATGTTTGTTTGAAGTTAGCTCAGAAACAAATGAACGGATTGTGATGAAATTTGCTACTCACATAAACCATGTTTTATATTAATACATAGATTACTTATTATCCTGGTAATTTGCTCCCGTAAGGAATAATTGAAGTTGTCAATCATCTTTAAAAAGATGGCGGTAGCGTCGTGAAAACACTGTTGTTCGCTACAGTGGCTGTGATGACTGTGACTTTAATAGCGAAAAAGGATTTTTGCGCAGACGAAGCCAAGAGCAACTCCTTGTATTATATACTTAAATGCGAAGCTGTGTTGTTTACCCTTGCACGCAATAACGAAAAAATAAATGTGATTTACAAAGAAATACATTATGGCCGGAAATTAAATAGACGTTTTTGTCCCGGAAATGTATGTTTTGTGGGGCTTTGGTAAACAAACATCCAAGTTATGTAATGAAATAATTTATTCGAACACATAAAATTTCAATCATTATTAAGATCCCGTCAATTAACTCTACTACCAATTCGGAAAGCAGTTTCTACTAGAAAAAAACGGGCAAGGAACTAGTGTTGCTCTTCAAAGTGTCAAGGTATAAAGTGCAGTTCATAAATAAAATATAACATTTGGATTTTTATTTCGATTATAGTTCATATACTTGCAAAAAATATCGCTCAAATGTGCATCTTATTATTGCGCAAATAAAACAAGGATAATTAAATGAATCGTGATATCTTCAGAATACATAACATTTTTTAACTCCACATAATTAAACTTTTTGTTGAAATGCAGCAAGCATTGAATATAATGTGTTTTTGTTCGAAATCAACTATAAATATACATGCGGGATTTTTTTTTCAATGTAACTTATCAATGTTGCGTAAACATTGTTGGGTTCCAGTTGCAATGACTGAACCCAGTAATTACTAGCATTATGTAAAATGTGTCTTAAGGTGACGAAATAGAATACAAAAAAAAACCCTGGATGACCAGGTTTTTTTTTCACACTGAACTGCACGTATCACAAAACTATCACATAAAGTTTAAAATATCACTTTATTATCTTAATAACATTATGAAAAAAAAACGTTTTTTTTAGAATATTTTTGAATTTTTGTTAGATAAAATTAACAAGGATTTAAATATTTAGCACACAGACACTTTACCCAAGAAAGAGCAAATTGGGACATGTATACCAGGAAAAACTACCCACGTAAATAAATACGACTACCAAACTTATAAAGTACCCTCGAAATATCTATCGGCCTACTCAGACGATTGCAAAGAAAAACCTACTTACATTCACAATATTTAAATACCTCAAAACCAACCTCAGTCTAGAATCCAGGTCAGGTCGAAATGCTGGATTGGTGTCACCTGCTCAGGAAGCGTTTGATAAACGCCTATGTGGGTCGGTGGTTTCCTGCTGAGCCAATCTGGTTTGCGAAGGTTACTCGGCGGATGTGCTGCGGCCTAACAATTTACATACAGCCAAAGCGTCATATAATGCATTCAGTAGCTTTGTACAGTAAACGTCAACAACTATGTATATAGCAACTATATGTAATTTTGTGTTTATACTTGTAGTGTAATGATTTTTGACGTGTAATGGCTTCGTATCCTGCATGCTTCGATTCAAATGAGTGACTTCGTTCGACATCACATCGATGCTTGAAAAGCAATCATATCTAAGCGACAAACATACCTAAAATGTATTATATACTTACCACCAGGCGAACTGCAAGCTCGTCTTCAATTCAAACAGCTTACAGACCCTAAAATTTATGATAATATGTAGCATAACGCAGCCTTTTAACAAAGGCGGGCAGTGTTAATATGGTTTATTATGCATCATCTAAGCAACCTAAGTTAGCCGAGAGCGGTCCCGTGACCTAATTTCGCAACAAATGTCCTGTAGAATGTGTTCATTTGTGTATCCGGACTTATTCAATGCAAGTTTGTATAATATGAGTTCTATTTTGTTCTGATTTGGCAATTAAAGTCTACTAACTATGACGACAAATACAAAAGAAAACTCCGACATCTCATATAGAAAATTTCATGTTATCAAACAGTAAAAATAAGTTTTAGATTTGTACAATTTTAATGTTGATTTAAACAAAGACAAAACAATATTTTTCTGAGTTAATAATGGTTCATTTGACTGTTATACAAGATCATTTTATCGTTAATGCATCATCCTAACCCTAGTAAGCGACTAGATCAAGCAACTATACTTGCATCAATGGGGGTTTATCCAATAAAAGTATTTGACCCAGAAAAATCAATTTATAACGTATTTAAGGATCTAATTTTGTATTAAAAGGGCTGTATAAGGGCTTACGTTTATGGATACAAGTGACCTGTAAAATCAAATTTCAAGATATGACCCAATCTTTCTAGTCGCCCAATTGATCTCATGACTACGTATTTAACTTGAGAACTCTGAATATAGGTAAGTTTCTAAGCCAGGCATATACGTTTTTGGAATGGAAAACTATTTCTCATAATATTATGATGCTCACCTATCACATCATGCAATGTTTCACTGCGTCTTCATTTTTAATTGCATTGAATGACGAGATCAGGTTGCCGTTCGCCTGATGGTAAGCCATACGAGCGCCCATAAACAAAGCGCCATCCAATACCTTGTATTAGAAAGTTTTGTTTGGTATTCCACTGCGTTCGCCATCCCGAGACATGAGGTGTTAAGTCTTATTATGTCCAGTGGTTACACTGGCTACAATGTTCTTCAAATCGAAACACAACAGTTTCTACACAAGTCTCTCTTCCCGAATAGGTTTTTAGGCCATCGCTACACTAGATTTACAAAAGGTCGTGGAAAGCTGACCAAAACCGCTGCAACGCGCGCCTCGATCGATACCGTTTTAATAAAGACCGCTACAGAGTAACGCGAGGTTAATGGCGGCTCGTGGTGTGAGTGCATAGCGGATGCAATAATGCAATTTTAAATCTATTTGTACTATATAGTATTGATGTAGGTCGCTTTCTCGGTTTAGTTATAGCTTATATTAGATGGGTATAAGGAACCCTAGAATTTGTGTTTGCGTTTGTAACTTTTTAGTTATCAGTTCCTTCAGGAGTCCAGATGATATTGATGTGACAAATGTGTCGTAAACACTAATATAAATTATTTTTGTAACGTGATTGAAAAAGATTGATTCGAAGTTTGAGATTGATTTGAGGATTTTAACCTCGGTGTCCAATGTCTATCGTAAAAAGTTACCAGGATGTTGATACCTGTGTTTTGTAGTCTCATAAAAAAGGCTTAAATAAAAAGAGTGCCTTATCCATGGACACTGTGAATGCGATTCCCAGATATGTAATAGACCTCTCCTTCCTCTTTAGTTTACAATTCCTATAAGAACAGCTGCGCATTCATGATTCCTCTGATATTGTGGGTGTTTAAATAACGTGAAAATAACTGACAATCGGACTATTAACTTGCTCGAATTTCTTACAATAGTTTTATGTTGTCTTTCTGCTATTTTAGGGTAGTCGTGCCGCATATATTAGACGAGCGACTTCTTCACTTTCATACCAACTCACGCCTTTTATGCAAAAGGGTAGCTAGAGGTGCAACTAGTGTAGCCACTTTCCGCTGTGTGTATTCCGTCCCATGATGTGGGCCGAGACTATCATGATATCGGGCACAAATTTCAGATACCAGGCAGATACTGACTACTAAACCCAATATCATTTTGTCTGAGCCGGGGATCGAATCTAAGACCTCAGCACTGCAGTCATCCCATAATACAACCACTGAAGCATTCCTTATGTTCTTTATACTATAACAATAAAACAAGGTAAACGCTATTCTTTCGTCACTTGCACCACACCCCTAACATCGTTTGGAGGACGCAAATCGCACATCGCTTTTCAATTACCGTTTCATATTTAAGCCAATTTGTTTGAAAAAAGACAACAGTTTAAACCTATTTTCAGTAATGCGAAGTTGTTTAATATATGGGTCTGTATTATTGGAAGTTGTTTTATGAATTTGGGTTATTTATGACTAATGAGTGGTTTGGTATTTGTTTGAAAGTTAGCCCCTTCGTTTATCTGGTTTAATCTAAATACATGTACAGTAATGCACTTTACATTTGAAAATCAACTAATATCAACACTGACTGACAGACAAATACAGCGCATGGATATCCACTCAGTCTAGATTTTAAGATGTATACATTTTACACAAGAGTTCGTTACATAACGTCGGTAAGTTATAAAAAATATTTAAATAAATATTAGTATGTTCGCAATAAACAAGTCCTGTTCCTTCATTCTCATAGTCCCGCGAGATGGCAATCCGACATGCCTGGAGAGAGAACAGAAGCAGGCTCAACGGCTTTACGTACTTCTACGTACTCGTACCGCGTACGCATTACAACTACGCCACCGAAGCAGCCAAAATGTAAAAATACATGTCTTATGGCCGTTTAAACATAATAATTATAGTTACTTACAGTAAGTATAAGCCCAACGATACAAATATCTACGATTAATGCAACTTATTTCAGTTTTATAAAGTAAAAGGCAAATATTATGTGTAGCTTGAGAATCCAAGACAGCACTTCTCGGCTTTAATCCATTCTCTACCATTAGACCAACAACACGGCCTATTGATAAATTCAAAACATCCTTTGAGTCTATAACTCAAATAATTTTAGAGCAATATAACAAAGATAAATAGCAGTATAAATTAATATTCGTTGATTTACATCTATTTAGGGATATCAGTTCATCTCATTGTTATGTATTTAAACTTTGAACAGGGCGCTGACTTTACCGAGTTTGACGACCGTTTTACTAAATGTTCCACAGCCCTCACACGATTATTGTTACCTCTTTAACATCTGCCTGCATTTAACTCACTCCAATAAGAGCTACTTCAAACATAGTATCCCATAATTTAAAAATCTACACGAAACAAAACAGTGAATACTATTAATTGTCTATCAAGTGTTGATGGATATATTGCTTTTTTTTGGCAATTAACCGACTCTCTAGATACAATTAACAGTAGTTCGAGAGTCATGGGATTCAAAATAAAATGTACATTTATATAATTTTGGCAATGAAAATTTATTAATAAATTTTAAAGATTTTAATGACTTCAAATATTATAATAAACAGATTCTGATGCTCATTGCGCTTAAGCGAAACGTAAACAGGCTATAAAAAATTAACAAATATAATACGGGAATAAATAATACAGCCGCCGTTGCCGGCGCAGCTAGTGAGAATAAAAACACAATAACACGCAGTATCAATAACAATGAACCCGTGTTGGAAGCCCAGTTTGTTGAAGACGAAGCTTCGGTCGTCCACCCGAAATATGTAAACACAAATTACAATGAACTGTCGAAAAACAGGACGAGACTAATTCTGTGACTTCGAGTTCATAATTTTGTTGCGTCTGTTTCGAACCCTTCGAAAAAGTATTTTATTAACAATACTTGAAGTTATCATTTTATTGAAGTATTAAAGCATTAAACAGACATAAATATTTATTCCAACAGTCACTTAGTCATTCTTAACATCATACTAAGATTTGTCTGACATATTACGTACTTCGAGAATCTTCCATCCCACACCGGACAAACTGCATGCAAAACTTGATAGTAGAATAAAACCCGCGATCTCTCCCATTAATCGTCTGACTAGCAGAGATTCTCAATATTTTGAGAGAGACCTAGCTCCCAAAAAATCAGACTTTCCCGTTTACCCTTGGCATTAGGGAGGGGGGGAGCAGCCAGTAAATCCCGTATCGATTGACTGTGACACGGGCGGTTGCAGCGTGCACCTTGAACTGCTTTCGGGTTGCACCGAAACTAGGTCAAATCGTATCATTAGGCTTTGTCCTTTGTGCTGGCGGTAATGTTTTGGTGCATTTTGGAGTTAGTTTAAGCTACGTATTGAATTTATTTAGTATTTTGCATTAGATTTTAAAAATTAAAATGATACTATTTTATTCATTTATTGAAATATTGATAGAATGTATATTATATTAATATCGTAGCTGTCACCGGTAACGTTAGGTTAAATCTTTAATCATCCTTTCAAGGTTCCTTGTGGTTTAAAAATAATAATATTAAAAATTAATATCTAGACCAGACTTCCCTAAAACCCCACCACTCCAACCAACTATTAATATTATGACGTATCTGTGTATACAAAAAAACAGGAGAAATCCCAATCACACCTTCGATACTAATCGATTAAGCGCAGTGATCAGAGTACAAATAGAGTAATATAGACAATTGAGAAGTGTCTATTGAAACTTCACAATGGAAGCAGGTTCAATAATCGAATGAGATTTTAAATCAATTCCACATATAATAGTCGACTTAATAGCGTTTCTTTGTCTACACGGGAGCGTTAATTGAAATGAAGTTTAATGTAGATAAGTCAGATTTCGAAGAGAATGTGACTGCATTCCGAACGGTCTATATTTACATATCGTGAAGTAAATTAATTCGTATCATGATAAACGTTGTTGTATCGTTAACTGTTTATTATAGCTTGTTTATACAAGATAAATAGCGTGTATGTTTCTTCAGAATTTTAATTATACATATTATCCCTTCCTGCTTGATCTCCTCACATGCTGGTGAGGTCAACCTTTTTCACATTTCTCTTCCACTTCGCCCTATTCACACACTCTCTTATTCTCTCTTCCTGATTTAATTACCCACATGATGGTGAGATAAACCTTGTTCACATTTCTCTTCTATTTCGTCATATTCTAAATTATAAATACTAACCCCCTTATTCATAAACGTTTTTTATCTAAGGACGGAGTAAAGCTGTGATAACAAGTCTGTTTCTCAGTGCCCAACGGCACTGAGAAATAGACATAGGGCCGTTGTGATTGGTTATTATTGTTGTATTTCAATATTAGCCAATCACAACGGCCCCATACACCTGCGAAGACTGCCATGCCGTCAGCACTGAGAAACAGACTTGTTATCACAGCCTTACTCGGTCGTTAGATAAAAAACGTCTATGAATAAGGGGGTTAGTATATAATTATAGCCTTGCCAACATATCATATTGTTCTTTTAGTCGTAAAAACGGTTGGACTAACGCACTTAGAATGTTATTTATTAAGCACGAATATGCTTATTATTATTTATTAAGGTCGCGACAATGTGACTTCGTTTCACCTGGTGGTGAGTGTATTATACCACTCGTTTTTTTCTGAATAGTATCTTATGACGCTATTTTGATATCCCTTCATAATAAATAATAATAATATCAACCCTGTATATAAGTACTTGCCCACTGCTGAGCACAGGCCTCCTGTACTAGTGAGAGGGATTAAGCCTTAGTCCGCCACGCTGGCCTAGTGCGGAGCGGTAGACTTCACACACCTTCGAAATTTCTATAGAGAACTTCTCAGATGTGCAGATTTCCTCACGATGTTTTCCTTCACCGTTAAAGCGAACGATAAATTCACAAAGAATACACACATGATTTTGGAAAAGTCAGAGGTGTGTGCCCTTGGGATTTGAACCTGCGGACATTCGTCTTAGCAGTCTGTTCCACACCCAACTAGGCTATCGCCGCTTTCTATGGCTATCCCTTCATATAATTCGTACATCTGATGGTTACTACTGTTAACAAATCGTAATTCCAAAACTTGGAATTACTAATCATCCTTGTTCATAGTCATGCGATCGTTTTCCAAAACATATTAACTAATTATGCATCGGCCATTATGCCTTTTGACTAAATTTAAATATGACAAAGCGGGAATAGCCTAGTTGAGAATGGAATGGTCAGCCGAAACGAATGCCCGCTGTTTCAAAATATAAGGGCACACATCTCGGACTTTTCTAATCATGCGTGTATTCCTTGTAAATTATTGTTTATTTTAACGGTGAAGGAAAAAATCTTGAGAAAAACTACAATTCTGAGAAATTCTCTAATAGAATAGAGTATGAAAAGTCTGCCAATCTAAACTTAGCCAGCGTGGCGGTCTAAGGCTCTCTCGATAGTTAGTCGTGTGTAAAATAAGACATGATTTAAATTACCCATAATTCGCCACATAAAATGAATATCTAGGTGTAGCTTCTATTTGAAAGACAGCAACAAACCCGTCTGTCATAGTTAGATAATTAAATCTCTTCGTAACAGCTGTGGTCACTCACGTATCAAGTTAAACAATTATTGTCAGAACAACAGACAAAACAAAATATCTTATGTAAGCCATTTGCCAGATTTGATTAATCGAATTCTACAAACAACTCATTAAAGAAAAGAAAATGTTTTTGATATAATGATATTATATAACAAAAAAAAACGACTCCAAACGAATATAGTGTGCAAATTTATTATAAATCACGAATTGAAATATTTTAGTGTTTGTGTTTGACAAAAATGACATTTTAACTAGTACCATATTGTCAAATCCTTTTTAGAGTGTATTGGTTTCTGAATTCTTTTTATTTTATTAAAAGAGTTTAGTTTTTTAATTAACAAAAACATTGGTTTTAATTATTAGACCCAATTTTAAAATAATCATTCACATTTTATTTTATTTCTAGGAGTTCCCTTCTACATTTTTGAAAGTGGACATATTATATTATACTAGGCTTTGCCAGCGGCTCCGGCTGCGGGAAAAAGTTTTTTACGGGATAAACATATCCCTGGGAAAAGTAGTACTCAATAGTAATGTAGCTCCCTATTAGTGCACATTTTTTCGAAATTCGTTCAGTAGTTCCTGAGATTATCGCGTTCAAACAAATAAACTCTTCAGCTTTAAATATTAAGATAAATTGTTTTATATGAATAATATTTTTAAGTTATATTAAACCCCACAAAAAGAGTCATCGAAATCCGATTAGATTTTAAGGAAATCCCCTCTGCATCTTCGAAGTCCGGGGGCCCGTATTAATTTAAATTTTGTTATTTACAACAAAATGTAAATAAAATATGACAAAAATATTCGAAAACCGTCCATTGGATTCGAAAATGACTACTATATATTATGTGTTTAGATAGTATCCAAGCATAATGGACCTGTTTGATTAAATTAACATTCAATTTAATCGAAATCCAGGTGATAGATATCGAAAACAAACCAATAAAATTCATAAATATATATAGACAAGTCTCGTGTCATGACTCGTGATTACCAGAAAATGCAAGAGACGATCCAACGTCAAAATAAAAGTGAATCTACGTAAAATACCACCACCTCTTTAAATTGTAAAATATTTGCATAGAGATCATAATATATTGCATGAATTATAATCTGATATAAATTTGCGAAAGCTTGTGAAAAGGTTTATGTTTGTTAGAAGTAAATTCAGAAATTACTGAACGGATTTGGATGAAATTTGGCACACGGGTAGACCATGTCCGGAATTAAGGCCCTTTCTCATGCAAACGGTTCTGAGTAATTCGTTCCATACTTGGCAGCGCGTGAATTACGGAAAATATGTATTTTTTTTTATAATTTAAGGTGTTATTGAAAATTTCAATCTATCGTAATATCCTTATTAATTTGTTTGTCATGTCGTAGCTCACTAAAATAATGTGTATTTTAAGAGGCGATACACGTTATCAACAACTATAATTTAATTTTCATTGTGAAATTAACGAAACAATATCCTCATTATTAAAATTTTAAACAACCAAGTAAAGATGCATTATAAATTACATATGCATAGCTTCTAATAATACGGTTAGCGCGCCACTTTGTCGGTATAATAAGTACCTTAACAACATAGGCTATTTTTATCCCAGTAATTTTCCCCCATGGGAAGTAATAGAATTAATAATCTGATTTTTCAAATAGCGTAGCGCAGGCGTCGTTCATTGTTTTAGGGACTTTTGAAGAAAGAAAAGTTTTTAACACGGCCGAAGCCGCGAGCAATATATAGTTAATAATATAATTTCGGTGACCGTTAAAAAATGCGACCTCTCATTGAACTCTAAGACTTTAATACCAATGTTCACCTCAAAATCCAGAAATGACTAGCTACGACAAAAAGCTCAGAGGGGTCTTTCTCCTTCGCTTCCCCAGATATCCCCTCCCAAATGTCCTTCAGGGTCCTGTAGTCGCTAAACCTGGGGATTCTAGTATCCCATTCGGAGGATTCCCACGGTGTTGACTGCGGGTCCGATACACAAAAAAACACTAGTAGCCCGATGTAAACTGAATCCGTTGAAATGAGTATCGATGCATGCAACAGGAGCGTCGCATCTGGGCGTCGGCCTTGAACTAGCGATTTTGGGTCACACGCCGGCCAAGGCCAGGCCTCGGCACCGCGGCGCTGCACACCTGTCTACTTTCAAACACTTGTTTTTATTTTTCCAAAAGATAATTTGGATAATGTGTTTATAATTTAATTTTTGCAATGAATTACGGTTTTTATTATTATTAAATTATTTTTATTAGGATTATATTGTGTTTATTTAATTTGATTTAGAATATTGTAATTTATTAAAATATAGCAATACAATTCCGAATTTTGGAATTGTAATCACATACATAAAGCAAAACAAACATCCAATATAACTTCTTTCAAAGACTTCACGATGTAGCCAAATACTAAGTCTAAAACCAATTCAAAATAGATAGAAGTTATTTAATTGGTTTGACGGTTAATAATGAGGCGACAGTCCCTGACCTACGAGTATTGGGGCAGCCGCGCCGCGCCGGCTGCACCAGGAGGCGGTCAATTGTGCACGATTTACGATCAAGCGTGAAGGTTGCGCCCATTGTCGCTTTTATAACTTAATTCCGTGAAGAAAGTACTCAACACACATGATGCGGGATTAACGACATATTTGATGGAATTTCGTTTCATATGCTGCGTCATATTTTATAAGTGTTTTATCTATTTTCAAGATGCTTGAATTTTTGAGCACGGTTTTTAAACGTGTTTTGTGAGAAATAAAGTCTCATTTTAGTTTAGTTACATTTAAATCATTATTTCACTTATAATCAACTGTGTCTTTAATAGGGGTGAAACTGGCCATATCAGCAAAACATCTAGTCCATGCAACTCACGTGCGAAAAATCTTTAATAACTAATAGAAAACCGAACCCATAAGCATCCTTAAGGGTTCTCAGCTCATATGCAACTACTAGACCGTCGAGGCGACTAAAATCTCCTAACGGAAAAACTCATTCATAAGATTTTTCCGAGCGTGACACAACCAGAAAATTGGTACAAACAGTGCGAGGGAGGTGCAATAACATACTTCTTTCCATTCAACCATTTTAGGATACATTCAATGCTGAAGGTTTGTTAATTTAAACTGAGCAACCAGCTCTCGCATCAGTACAGTTTTGGCACGCGATAGTACCGTTAGAAAGTAATTTATATTACCTGAAACAGTGGCTGTAAATCTATACTCATATTAAATACATCTGCACTAATAAAGAGGTAAAGTTTGTTTGTAGGTTTACAGGGACTAATCTTTGGAACTTCTGAACCAAGTTTGAAAAAGCTTTCACTAGGAGGGAGCTATATTACTCCTGAGTGCTATAGGTTTTTTTATTCCGGAAAAACTTTATCTCGAGGGCAGAGCGGATTATATAAATTGCCGAGAGTAATCAAATAGCTCGACGCACATGATTCAATTAGTTACTCTGAGCTTTGGAGTAAGATTTGCTTTAAGATTGTAATTATGATTCATTATTTGAATTGCCATCAAATAATCTAAGTATGCTAAACGATATTGCTACAATATTATTACATTTTAGTCATCGTTTAACATGACAATAGGTGATTCCAACTAGAATTAAAAATTCTTTAATATTGTATCCCTTAGAATTCGTAAATAATTTATAAAATATGAACGTGCAATCAAATAAATCAAATTCATTACAAATTTATGCAAATTATACAATTAATTACTGCAGCAACATCAATTGTTTATCTGTCGGTTTAACCTTCTTTTCCTAACAGATTACCTGATAATGCTCAACCCTGGAAATCCTCAGCAAATAAAACAGTACGAATAAAGCCTATACCTCGGATGCAAAAAGCGTTCAGCAAGCGGCCTGGCTGTTTCACGGTCGTTTGGATTCCTTTTGGACAATTATTGCTTAGGAAACAGACGTTGTGGGTCTTCGCTTGGAAGGTTTTAAGCGGCTGTTGCATGCGTGTTTGAAGAATAGTAGCAATCAAAATTGAACCTTATAAATACGCTTTTTGCCTACACAGACGCCAATAATCAGCAATGAAGAAAGATAGGAAGGGTGTGTTTCAAAATTCGTGAAAAAACGTAAACTAACAAATGCTAAATGTGAGTGACTGCCAACAATTTTCATGGATACTACAGATACGGGCCATTTGATGGGTATAATCCACATAAGTGTATCTCCCACTTTCTCCCTACTATAAAAAAAATATTATCCTGGAAATCCGATTAAACTACATTGAATGAATCCTACCTAGCCGAATTCGGTCATGGCGGCAAATCTCAACGGTACGCAGACAAGATATTATAGTGCACATGTGTATGCGCAATACACAGGTGCACTCTCTTTACTCTCGTAGTCCAGTGAGACAGCAATCCGACATGACAGAAGAGTTCAGGCATAGGGTAACGGCTTCACGGGCTTTCCATGAGCTATATTATGCTAAAAAGAAGTGCGAAGTTATGATTTTAGAAGTAATAGTAGTGATAAGATTTTTATTGGGGAGCTATATGTTCAACATTGGAATTCTAAAGGCTGACGATGATAATTAAGTCTTATTTTAATTCCGGAAGCAGAGGCGAGAATTTTGCTTACATGATGATACGCGCGACGCTATTCATTATTCATTATATGTAAAAAACACGATGACAAAAACAGTATTGTGTCCTTCAAAATGAATGACAGGAATGCCTACTTATTGTAATTTGACAGCAGCACCAGATACTATTCAGGTATTCACCCACGCATGAGACCTATTGAAATAAATCAAAATGGAGTTAAAGAAACACATCACATCCAAGTGGGTGAAGTATTGTATCATTTTAATGCGTAAATCGAGGGGATAAAACTCCGAGGATGCCATAAAACAGAGACGCGTAATCTGATAATATTATTTGGAGGGCAAACCGTCAAATATACCATATCGAAGACCTTGCGATGAAATGAGCGCAGTTAAATATAAATTGGCCAGGAGTATACGAGTCGTAACTTGTAAGGAAATAACAAAGACATTCGGAGCCCTGTCACCGTGCGTTCTAGTAAAAAATGTACAAATCTTGTTTATCAACGCTGAAGGTCATGCGGACTGTTTTCTTGTTTACTACTTGTAAACAATTGAATTAAAATTTTGTTATGAGGCATAATATGACTGTTCACGTAATAAAGCTGGTAATGCGTAACATTATTTCCCTGTATAACTTTTACGAAAGGATTGTGAAATCTTAGGTACGGCAAGAATCGAACTTCTGAGAATTGATTAACATTGCGATGTCGGAGAGCGTCTTAGGGGGACCTTAGGGCAATTTCAGATTTTTCAA